>NC_080633.1:57729167-57926958 GCF_027579445.1 Ammospiza nelsoni
CTCCTTGTAGACGTTTTAGTAACAACTACATTGTTACTGATTCCTGTTCATTGTACATTTATATAGTGATCTTCTAGGTCCTCAGTTATTGTTATTTAGTAATTATTATATTTTTAAACCATGCTACTTTCTGTAATCATAGCTGTCGTGGTTTAGGGCAAATTTGTTAAAGAATCTGCAAAGGAGGGCCCCTCCAGAAAGCAAAACCCACACGGCCCCTCCCCCCAACCGATTCGGGAAAAAGTTCCTTGGAGAGAGGTGGAAAGAACCTGTTTATTTCAGGCACAGCACCCCCCAGCACACAAAATGAACAACACCGGATTACACCGCTCTGAGAAAGATGACAAAATCAGAAAGTCTCTTTCGGGGGTGGTTGCTCTGTTCTCAGTCCCTCCGGTGCTGGGGCAGCTGCTGCAGCCAAACGGTGCAAACCTTCGGTGTTCCCAGTCCCAGTCCGGAGCAGGTTCGAGATGGTCGAAGAAACAGGAGAGGAGAAACAGTCCGGGAAGGAATTTGGACTGTTTAGCTAAACTAGCTAATAAGCAGAAGCAAAAGCGAGAGCAGAAGCAAGAACAGAAAAGCAAGCAAGCTAAGCAGCAAGCTGAAAAGCAAGAAGCCAAAACAGCCCTATGTACTGCCCGTCTCTGTGTCCCTGATAAGAGAAACCCAAACAAAACTTCCACTCTTCACAGCCGGTCTTAAAGGCACAGAACATATGAATGGGGATACAAGCATCATAACGTCACCCCAGGACAATAGCTTTGAAATTTTTGGCTACTATGACAGAAGCTTGGATGACTTTTTTGACCTGTTATATATCATCTGCAAGTAGAGGTGGTTTCTGAATATATGTAAGTCTGTAGGTGCATGGAAATTACTGAGAGTTTGCTAGCAGTTGGAACTGCTTTCTCCTAGAAGTTTGCTGAAGGGAGTTATGGCGTAGAAGGCTTTAGATTGCATTTTGAATCTTGAAATAAGGTAGTGAGGTTTTGGGTTTAGTTTATGAAGTTTCTCACACACCAGAAAGATTCTTCTATAAAAAGAGTTAACTATAGTGATAATTTTAATCAATTATGAAAAATGTGATACACAGAAATGACAGCTTAGAATATAAAGTTATTGTGAATGCTTCAAATATCAACAATATTATTTTCATCCATCGCATTTTATTTTCATGTTGAGGTCTTTAGGTACACCTTTGTAGATCGTAACTTTAGGCTTCTTCCTTTCTTTTGTCAGACTTGGGTTTTTGGGACGTTTGGTCAAAGCAGAAATTTATGCACTCCTATCAGTACTCTCTGGGAGATCTCTACTGGTTTCCATCACATAGATTTCTGGTTTCTTAGGACAAGCCTGATTCTCTCAGTTTACGGTGACACTTAAAACTGCTGAATTAAGTGGAGAATACAAAACTACATTTTTTAAAAATCGGTATTGAATCTTTAAGGAACAAATACTGTGTTCAAAGATTTGAGGATTATTTTCCCAGTTTTTATTTCACTTTTGTATACAGATGTTTTATACACATGAAAACTGAGTTGTACTTCTTTTTTCGTGTGACCAAATGTTTTCTAGATAAGTATGTTTCAGTTGTTTCATTTATTTTAATCTAATGGCTGCTTGTTTGTTTCCTAGGAAATCCCATGTGCTCTTCTCAGAAATAAAGGTACAAGATAACGATACATACATAATGTAAAGTTTTTTAAAACTTATTACAGCTCATAGTAGTTTGGAGTTTGATTGACAAGATCGGAAAATAGCTAATCTGTACTGCATCTTATATCCATGCTTCCATGCTAAGTTGGTAATTTCTGCTGCTTGTTCATGGTACTGGTCATGCTGCTATGTTTGGGAGAAGGTTTGAAATATAAACATATTTAGTTTTCTTTAATATTTTACATAAGGAAAGGCTTCTTCACATTTGATCTCAAAGATTATGTCTGTTTTATTTTGAACAGTTTCTTACACCACCTGCCATATTCAATAGGTTACCATCCCCCTCCTACTCTCCCATCATCCTGTATAACTTTTGGTCAACTTGCACAGCTCAGATTCAGTGTAATAGTTTTACTCTGATGCCTATGTTTCTGGGGAAATACAAGCTTTGATTCTACTAGACATTGTATGGTGATGATCTTTGCGTCAGAGTGTTCCCATGTGATGCTTCTTGGTATTCAGGACATAACATCTCAAAATTCCCCTTAGTGAAATCTTTACTTGATTGACCTCTATCTGCTGAGGTCTACAAGATACATAAGGGAGTAATACGCTTATTTTCTAATTTGACCTTTTGTCTATGAAGACTTTGCTCTTATGGAATCCAGAAATGATTCCCTTTTGTTAGCTGTTTATGGTAATAAGGATGTTCTTTGCTAGCAGTAATTTCATGAGCAAATAGCAGTAGTTGTTTTTAGCTGACTAAAACAGCTAAAACCACCCCAGTTTAAGCAGTCTTAAATTGGATGTTTATGGTACTTCAGTGTATCAGAATATCCTGTTTTCTTTGTTCTGTTGTGTGGAGTTTACGGTGTGAAGGTTAAGGAGAAATTAACTAGCTTCATGGATTCTGCTTTCCAAAATCCTTTTGAGTAAGAGTTTCTTTAAAGAAAGGCAAGTGCCCACATGGGGATAATTGTGACGTAGAGCGAGTAGTTCAAAAGTTTGCTTGTTGGCTTACTCTGTGTTAGTCTCTCATAGACCAAGCCCTGCAATAGCCTTAGCGTAGTACTGTAGTTACAGGTTTTATTCTCAGCATATACAAAGATCTAAAAGTTAGGAATTTGGGGGGATTTTCTTTTTAATAGCTGCTATTACATTCATGTGTGACAAGCGATGCAACAAGAAGAGATCATGTGGACGACACAAGTGTAATGAAGTTTGCTGTGTGGTAAGTGTACCTGTGGTTCTATAAAATTGCTTGATGTGATGTGCATTTAATTTTGGTTGTGATGTTAATAGTCTTTTTTTCTTTTGTATCTTTCCATTTTTGTGCGTCTTCATTCTCTATTTGCTTTGTTGGTTATGCTCACAAAGTTTGTGTGTGTGCATTTATTTTGCAAGTTTTCTTTTATAGGTATCATTATAAAAGTAAAGCCAAATTTCAGCCTAAATGCAGTTAAATCAGTGTAAAGGTGTTTTTTGTCAATGCAGTGATTTTCAGGGAAAATGGAGAGGAAAAACATATTACTTAATAGGAGAAGCATAAACCTTGTAGCTGTGTTTGTAACAGAAGTCTTAACAGAATCTGCATTAAAAATTGTGTATTCATACAGTGATAGAAAAGCTGTATAGATTTGGCCTAAGCTATTTTTTGCACTATACAGTTTTGTCTATCTATTATTAGAAGTAGATTGGAACCTCAAAGAGGAAAAAATAACCAATAGGGCTTATAGGTAAATTCTGCTTTTTCTTTTTTGCCATTTCTTAGGACACAGAACATAAGTGCTCTTTGGTTTGTGGTCGTAAACTCAACTGTGGGCTTCATAGATGTGAAGAACCCTGCCATCGTGGCAGTTGTCAAACATGCTGGCAAACAAGTGAGTTATGTGCAAAAATACATAATTGTCTTTTATTCTAGGAATACATTAATATCTTTGTATAGCCCTAGGCAGTTAACGTGATCTATTTCGCACTGGTGAAAAAGGAGAAAGGTGATGTAGATTGTAAGGATACTGTTTACAGATTGAAGTGGCTTCGCTGCACTAGTACATGTGTCTCTCCTGTATTATATGTACATGGACATAGTCAAAGACCTCCATTTTATGGCGACCAACTTTTCATGGAATCATCCTGGGAAAGAGAAGGTGCTAGAGCCTCTGAAGCTCACTGTGCTTGAGTAAGCATTGTAGTCTGTCTTAATAGCCTATGAATATGATGCATGTGTTGACTGCATCTCTCATTAGAAAAATAAATATTTCTGTGTGCAAACATTTCTCTTGACAAAGGAAAATAGTAATCTTAATGTCTCAGAGGTCCTGTTAGTAACTTCTGGTCTAGTTGAGTCAGAATGCATGGATTTTTCTGAGCAGTTGTTTTTCTTCAGTTAATTCTGTGAGTTTAATATTAAAGGTCATTAAACTTATCCACATTGCTGCAATGTTTTTGAAGATTATATTTCACTCTCAGATGAAAGGAGACCTAAGGATTGCCTCCATTGTTAAGTGGGATGCCTCCACTGTAAACTGCTCCACTGTTGAATGTGATAAAATCTAGAGGTCAATCTTCCATGCTGATTTTTTTTCTGAATACAGAAAAAGCAGTTATGTACTTCAGGAACATGATTATTATGGTAATTTGGCTTAAACCTCTGTGCCCCTGAAGTTTCCCATTTGAATCTGTCCAGAGGTAAATCAACTAAGCAGTATCTTTAAAGATTTCTTACCTGCTTTCTCTGGACACTGCTTGTTGAGATTACAGAGGCATACGTTATGTGGTCCTATATGATTCTGACCCTGTAGTTGGTGGTCAGTCTTTCTCAGCACTCCCAAGGGCCATTCTTGACTCTGATTCACCTGTCTAGCCAACACTTTGCAGGTGGCTTATATCAGCCATGGTATCAAATGCCATGGTATGGTCAGCTGTAAGTCATTTGCCTACTCAGTAGATTGAATTTCTTGTCCCTGCTTTTATCTCCATTACTGCTTTTGCTAGGAATGGTGAGGACTGACATCAAGGTGCAATACTAGAGTGCATCTACACCTCTGTGTGCTTCCCAGGTACTTTGCTTTCCTGTGCAATTTCCTCAGTGCTGATAAGTGTGGTCCCTTTCTTGTGCTAGGGTTTCTTTATGCATGCACAGTCTACTTCAAGACAGGAATACATCTCTTGGGGACAATAAATAATGTCAGCATTAGAGACAGTGCATTAGGAAAACAGAGTTTTCAGATACTGTATTTCTGCCCTTTGGATCAGACCTTTCTGCACTCTGTCCCCATTACCGTGATTAGTGCAACTAAGGGACTTCTCATTATAAGATTCTTTACTTGTCATTTCTCATCAATAGCAAGCGACCAGTGTAGCTGTCTAACATTGTGGTCCTCCAAAGACCTTGGAAGATTGTTTCAAGGCCTGTAGTGAGGGACAACAAAGCTCTACTCTTTCCCATGCTTCCTTTCCACAGGACATTCCTTTCCATGGACATTCTGAATCTTTTCTGTTTTTGCTTTCTACTTCTTTCTTCTAACATTTTGTTCGCCCTAGCATTCTTATTTGCTGTAATTTAGTCTCCTTAGACAAAAATTGCAGGTTTTTTTTACTAACTGCTGTACTTTAAAATACATGGGCAAATGAGTAGGATCTGGCCTGAGATTTAACTGATGGGACAGATTTTAAAAAATAACCAGACTTGAGAAATTTCTGAACGTAGCAAAAATCATTGAAAAAGTGAAAGACGTTTCAGATAGGAAATTTCACATCTGTTCTTCACCAAAAAGGGTGAGAGATGTCTGAGCTTCACAAGTAATTGGATGAGTGAGGTATAGGGAACCTTTTTGAGAACAAAATTTCCCAAGGCCAGGTAGTTGTGATGCTGATGTAACCACACTAATAATAGCAGAAGTAGCAGATTTGAGTACAGATGTAGCTGAGTGGCCAGTGGCTGTAGTGGGTTTGCATCCAGGGTTTGGAAGCAAGGGGCTACAGAATTGGCTTCTGTTTGAAGCTGCCAGAAGCTACCCATGTCCAGCAGAGTTAATGCCATCTGGTTCTAGGATCCACAACTGGCCAAGGTCAAGCTGATGAGGAATAACAGTAAAACCTCTGTGAAAATGTATTTAAGAAGTGAAAAAAAAAATCAGTGAACAGATGTAATTGCAGCCAGAGATGAGAGGAGGCAACAATGCAGACACTTAAGATCAGTGAAAAAGGAGGTGGAAGAGGTGCTCAGGTGCTGAAGCAGAGCCACTGTTGGGGAAGACCATGGTGAAGCAGCTGTGGCCCTGCAGCCCATGGAGGTCAACAGGGCTACAGAGATTCACCTGCAGCTCACAGGGGAACTCCACACTGGAGCAAGTGGATGCCTGAAAGAGGCTATGAACTGGTGGGAATCCTGTGCTGGAACAAGCTCTTGGCAGGGACCTGCAGACCTGTGGAGAGCAGAGCTTGCACTAGAGCAGGTTTCCTGGTAGGACCTGTGACTGGTGGAACCCACATTGGACCAGGTTTTGCCTGAAGGGCTGCACCCTTTGGAACAGTGATCTACAATAGAGCAGTTTGTGGAGGACTGTTGCATGCAGGACAGACTCCTGTTGGAGAAGTTCATGCAGAGCTCCCCATGGGAGGGACCCAGCTGTGGAGCAGGGAAGGACTCTTCTCCCTGAGCAGCAATAGGAAAAATATGTGATCAACTGCCCCCCTTCCCCGACCCCTGCACCACTGGGGGGCAGGAGCTGCAGCCTGGGAAAGAGGGAAGGGTAGGGGAGAAGTGTTTTTAAGATTTATTTTACTTCTCATTATCCTCTGATTTTATTAGAAATAAACTCAGTTAGTATGCCCAAGTGGCATTTTGTTTTTCACATTATGGTATTTGGTTAGTGACCTCTCCTGGTCCTTATCTCAAGTCATTATATTTTCTTTCCCCTGCCTGTGGGTGGGAGTGATAGAGCACCTTTGGTGGATGCAGGGCATCCAGCCAGGTTCAAGTCACTTTAATGGGGGAAAAATTATTTTGTTACGTTATTTGGGAGGAATCAAGTGGATGCGTGGACAAATGGAGTGAAGGCAAAATAGACACCATTTGCACAAATGAAGCTGTTGGTCAACTTACTTACCTGATAGAGATCTGTGCACCTCATGTCCATTGTTTATCCTGTCATAGTTAAGATTTAATATCTTTCAGTGTAGTCTCATTCTCTGTTCAGTGTGTGAGAGTTCTTGTGTGCCAGCAGCTGTAGGCTTGTCTGCACGTCATGGGAGCACATTATCTTTATGCTAGCAACTGAGAGACCAGATTGATGTATCCTGTGTGCGAACAGCGGGAGAATGGGATCATAAGTTATAAGGACTCCTTGATCTGGGTGCCAGCACATGCATGGATGAGGGTTTGTGTGCAATTTTCTAACAAGCTTGCTTCAAAGCTGGATTGAGTAGCTAGAAGGAGTAGATCTGCCTCTGGAAATACCCAAGGCTTCAGCCAGTACCTGGGAAAGGAGTCTGTTCAGGCATGGATATTAGGCAGCCTCGGCTAGTTATTTCAGATTCATGAATGTGGTGGTGTGCATGTGAGTTTGGAGTGGATTGTGTGTATGTGTGTGTCTTCACTAATAAGCTTCAGTCCTATAAGCTGAAGAGAAGGAATAGGACTTAGCTATTGGTATTCCTCTTTACTTGAACCTCATCATTTGGTTGGCTTTGTGTTAGTCTGTGTATCTGGTCATGTTGTTGCTATGTATATATTGTGTGTCTCATCTCTCTGGAATGTGTGTTCAGTCCTACCCTAGGCTGGAGCTGCATATTGATCTAGCAGCCGTCAATTTCTGTAGAAGTGGGACAGTAGGAACATTTGGGAGTTCAATGGGTTTTGCTTTGGTAGATTAGGAAGGAAGAATCCTATGATTGCAGAGTTAGAGTTAGAGAACTTGCTGAATTCCAAAGCTCTCTTAACACTCTCCTCTTCAGGTTAAATTGTTGGTTTGTATTTTTGTTGCCCCTTTATTCTCTCTTACTTCCTCCACCATTTTCTGCTGTTTTCCACTACCTCTTTCTTTGCTTATAGACCAGTCATATTCTCTTTTTGTTCTCATATCTCCTCCTGTATGATGTCAAATGTTTTCTTCGTGTTCTGTTTTTCTAAGCATTTATCTGTTGGAACTGTAGTTTGTATTCCAGTCAGTTTGCCAGTTTTTATATAGTCTAAAAGAAGCAGTGAATTGTATTAATTCTTGTGCAGTGCTTTCATTGAGGTGGTGTATGTAAGTACTTCTGTTACTTTGTTTAATACTGAGATTTGGATGTTATAGGAGATTAAAACTTGTTTCCCGAACACAGAAGATAAAAAAATGCACTCAGAATAAAATAGGTACTGCCTGAGACAGAGGACTTCCAAAACATACAAAGCTGAGTTTGAAGTATTTGGACACGTTCATAATGAGCGCTTATGAGGATCCGTGTAATAATAAATACCATAAAGAAGACTTGTTTTCTTTTGGTAATTTTCTTTATAGTACTATATTCAGGGCTTGGCAAAATGACAAAATCTAAACAACGGTCTGAAAAAGTGATGTCAGGAAATTTGGAAGACAAAATTTTGATGATTGGCCTTCTGGAAGGGAATTGAAGAGAAATCTCCCCTTTTTAAATCAAAGGTAGAACAGCAAAGCTTTCAACTTGACATGAGCATTTTGCTTGCTCTGGTTCAAAATATTGATGTGAAAGAACCGCTCCAAAAGCAAAGCATAATTCCTAACCAAGTCTTCATAGTCTAGTTTTCTTGTAGGAGCAACAAAAGCTAATAAATTCACTAATTTCAAATATTAGTGCTTAATATTAAGAAACAAAGCTGGAATAAAACATTTGCATGTTACATCAAGATTTCTCATAGAGGAAACATGCAAATAGATGTAGTCATTAGGATATATTTGACTTTTTTTTCAGGTTTTGACGAGTTGACTTGTTATTGTGGTGAATCTGTGATTTACCCCCCTGTTCCCTGTGGCACTCAGCCACCAGAGTGTAAAAAAACATGCACCAGGCCACATGACTGTGATCATCCAGGTAAGTCAAGATATTCAGTTTTGATTGGGGTTTTTTGGAGTTTTTTTATTGATTTTTTATTGGTTGGTTTTGTTGTGTAGTGGGGTTGTGTGTTTGTTTGTTTGTTTTAATTTGGGGTTCTTTTAATCAAAATGTAGAAAAGTGTACATAAGTCTATTTGAAAATATATATCCAAGCCAACCAGCTAAAAACTTGCAATGAAAACTACTAATGGTACTTCTGGTGTTTTTTCTTATCAGTCACAACACATTAATTGCTGTATTTCAAAGATCAAGTGCTCTATTGAAACAGTAGGATAATCTAAGGAACAGTTAGTTTCTATGTTCCTTGGAAATTAATTGGCTGATCACAAAATAAGTAGTGTGGGTCAGACAGTTTCTGGCAAATTTTGCCTGAGAGTAAAACCCTACTCACAACTTAGAAAATTATCTGCTATTTAATTTAGAGTGTATAGAGATTATTCACATAAACACTTGGCATCATAATTTTTTGTGATGCATAATCCTTCCCATAAATTGTGTAGTTTTGCACTCTCATGTGTAATAGTCTTTACTGTCTTCTTTAATGCATTCAGCTGAAGTATACTGATAAAATTGTTACGACTTTTGTATTTCTGTGGCTGCAGTGTACCATTCATGTCATAGTGAGGAGAAATGCCCCCCCTGTACCTATCTCACTCAGAAATGGTGTATGGGCAAGCATGAAGTAAGTCTGGACAATCAATGGTTTTGAATGATAAACAATTTTTTATGACTGTAGGCTTAGATTTTTGTGTCGTTTTTGAAATGGAATATGTTACTGGAGTTGGAGTTTAATGTGATTAAATTGGAGAAGTATATCTTTATTCTGTATGCATGCAAACCAACTTTATTGGACTATAGTATAAAACAAAACTCATTCTTTGACCTAAGATCTTTTAGTGTGAAGATTCTTATGTGGACAGTGCCATTGAAGGTGTGAACAGTAAAAGCACTATGATATTTCCATTGATAATTTTTACCGTTAGTTGTCATCTTCTTCCTTTCCTCTTTCAGCTGCGAAGTAATATTCCTTGTCATCTCACTGACATTTCCTGTGGACTTCGCTGCAATCAGATGTTAAAATGTGGAATGCACAAATGTAAAAGAATTTGTCATAAAGGAGAATGTCTTATAGATGAAGAATGTAAACAACCATGTATTATTCCAAGGCTATATTGTAATCATCCGTGTATGGCTCCCTGTCATCCTTCTTCACACTGCCCGACAACATCCTGCTGTGCAAAGGTTAGATACCTAAAGGAAATTCACTGCAAAGTCAGAGGTGAATTATATGGTTTAATTATCAGCCAGTAACGGTTGTGACATGTTTGTATATTGATAACCTAACATTTTGTCTGTAAACTTAAAATACTGATTTTTTAAAAATAAAACTATTCATCGCTTTTAGTTAGCCATTATTCCACTACAATAGGCCATCTAAAATGAATAAGTTTATATCCTTCATGGCAGTAAATAGACAAAACTTTAAAAAGCTGCTCACTTATGTGATATGGCAGGTTGATCTTCAGTGTGAGTGTGGAAGAAGGAAGGAAAGTATGATATGCTCCGAAGCATCTAATACATATCAAAGGTTGGTATGGTAATAATGATTTCAATTCTTTACTGGACCTACTGCTTCACAATTTGATTATATTGCAGGTGGTAAGACTTGACTGAACATATTTAGTTCACAAGCTTTTTGACTTTTTTGTACTTTGACATGTGGTAGTTTTCGCGGGTGGGGGTGGTGGTGGTATTTCCCGGAGCTTTTGTACCAGCTATGCAGTATTAGAACTCTGTTTTTTTTTTTTTTTCCCTGTTAGTCTGTCAAAGCTTGACTCTTCCATATGTGGAACTCTATTCTACCACAGAGCCCAAATGTAGGTGATTGCAGTCCATGTGTGACTTGCTGTCCAAGTTTATAATCTTGTATGATGCAACCTAGTCAGTAGAGATGATGAATGCTGAAGAGTGATTTAAAGTAATTCTGAAATAGCTAAATTTAGGCTGGAGAGCTTTGGCATCTAAATCTTGGGTTTTAATCTTGGGCAAACTGAGCCCTACCCAACTGTATTTATTGCAACAATCTCCAGATCCTGTGTCTAAACTTAATTTTCTCTCTCATAGGAGAGAGAGCAAGGAATGGACAAGGAAAAGAAGAAAAATGGGGCTTTGGAACTTTTGAAATGAATATAGCAAAACAGTAATAATAATGATTTTAAAAGTCTTACTCTTAGGCTGTGATTGAAAGGGAGTAAAAAAGTTAGTCTAAATAGTTGGTATGTGATCAGAATTCTGTTCTGTATCCTACTTGTTAGGCAAACAAAGTCTGAGATTCTTCCTGTCTTTCAGAGAAGGTTTCTTAGTGATGGGTTTATTTGGAACTGGTATTGGAGGGCCTTTTTTTTGTCCTAGCCCGGCCTAGGGTATTGCTGCTTGATTTCTGATGAACACTGTCCCTATTCACATTCTGACAGAAAATAGTTTAGCTTAGGTACTTAGTGCTACCTAATGAAAACAAGGAGAAAAATGTGCTAATTAGAAAAAAAAGTTGTTGTCAATACTAAGTTGAATGCAGGATACAGGTACAGAAGTTTGGTTTTTTTGGTCTTTTCATCACTATGAATACAAATCAGAAGACTGGCTCAACGTTGAAATACCAGTTTAAATTGACAATTGCTTGTCATTAATGATAAGTTCAGAAGATAACATACAAGTCCAGATTCTTGAAATTCTTTCTCTGCTGTTTTATAACTTGGGCACTGCCTAAATATTCATGCAAGGAAAATGGTTCTTTGAAGCCAATGAAAGATCTTGCATGTGTGAGGTGAATGCCTATGTATTTATTTCTCTGATCAGAGCCCAAATCTAGAGGAAGGGAAACTCTTCTGTTTAAAGCAGATGTTTGTATCAGTTAAAATGTGTTCATATGTGCTTGCAAATTATTCTTGACTTGTGATAGTAACGTGCCAGCTAAGTTTGATAACTCCAGCAGTTCCGGTTCCTGAAAGATTATTCTAATTTTGTGGAGATAAGTTGGCCATTTTTCCTACCTATCACCAAACCAAAACAATGATAACAAAAACTGTAAAAAAAAACCCCACAGCAAAGTAAAAGTCAGCAAATTAGGGGAGTATCCAAGTTTTCTGAAAAATTTTAGAGAAGCTTTGGGCTTTGTCAGTGAATGTTGGTGAAAGAATGCCCAAGGAAACAGGAAATACCTGTGCTGCTATATCTGTACATATGGCACAAATGATTCATATAATCTAATGTCCCATTATCTAGACTTTGGCATCAGCTGATTAATATGAAGTGCCTCTAAGTGATTTTTTTTTGTTTTATGTAGTATGATTTTCCTTTTTCCTGATAGGTGATTGGTCTTTGAATGTGATGAAAAACATAGAGATAAACATACAGAAACAAATATATCCTTTTATTTTAATGTAACAGAAAAGCTAGTTCAAGAGGATACAATGTTTCATTTTTAGGAGTTTGTTTGAAAATTTTGTGGGATTTTTCCATAAAAAATTCCTGTGTATTTTAGTTATACAAATTTAAGCAAAGGAGACTGGGAAGACTTGTTATTGAAGGGAATTTGGAAGAATCTTTATAAAGAAAATGGTAATGATCTTGGTAGGCATTTTGTCCTCTCCTTGTGGATTGTGTTAACCATATTTTCCAAGCAAATTTCTAAGTACTTCGTAAATTCACTTTACAGATTTTAGTTGCATACAGTCAGGGAAAAATCAGATAAAATGATGGTTAAAGCTATATCGTCAGCTGTAGCTTGTATAATTAGCAAGTGAGGAGAAAGAGTATTTGCCGTGCCTAATTTCAACTTGCATAAGAAGCACGTCCATTTGTTAGTGTTACTCCTAGTTGAGGGAGATGAGAGTAGACTCTTGATTTATGTAACTAGATCAGGTTCCTAAAACTTGGTGGTGTAGAACTAGAGTTCCAATCTAATGAGAAGAAGATCAGTCTGTCTTACTTCTTCCACCTAGATGTTAAATCTGCACCCTTATATACCTTTTCAGAAGTTTATGTGTTGTTTTAAATGAAATTTACCACTCTCTTTTTCAGAATAGCTGCTATATCTATAGCAACTAAGCTAACAGATCTACAGCTTGGGGATTCAGTGGAAATCAGTAGGCTTATTACAAAAAAAGAAATGAAGCAAGCCAGGTAAGGAGATAGATGTAGTAACATATTTGAAGCCTTTGTGTGTACCTGAAGCATAGGTGACATGCAAAATATATTATTATGGTTATAAAAATGCTAGCTGTAGTACCAGTCTGACTCTACTTTAGCAATATGCTTAGAGTATTTTGCAGTTCTGTGGTGGTTCATGGTTTTTCTTTCATGTAGAATGAGATCTCTGTCATTGTATGGTTGGTTGTTAAATAATTAAGTGTGGGACAATACAACTGTGGTTTCAGAGTTTTTTTTCTACTCTGCCAACACATTGGAGTTCCTCTGGATTTTTTCAGATTTCTAGACAGGGCAATAGACTTCATCTTCTGTTTCAGCAATCCAGTGTTCCTTTTTGGATTATTGATAGGCCATATTTTCTCCTAGTCATTATCTTAACTATTTACAATATTTTTGTATTACCTGTTTTAGAAGTTTTCATGTTTGTATTTCAGTTTGATTGGTGCTTTGGTGTTGTCATCCTGGCTGGCACCACAAACCTGATTTTAATTTTGTGGCATAAGTTTTCCTGGTGTTCCTCAGGACTGAAATATCTTGTCCCTTTACTTATAGTATAATTTCTTTATGAAGTGGTCAACTTTCTCCAGCATCCTTCTGACAGAAACTTGAATTACTGAAGTCTTTGCCTTTGAAGTCCCTAATCTCTGGTTTTAGTTTATATCTGTTATCATGTCTTCTTTCTTTATATTACATTTGATTATTTCAGTGT
Organism: Ammospiza nelsoni; assembly: GCF_027579445.1. Taxonomy (NCBI): domain Eukaryota; kingdom Metazoa; phylum Chordata; class Aves; order Passeriformes; family Passerellidae; genus Ammospiza; species Ammospiza nelsoni. The sequence goes on from NC_080633.1 coordinate 57,742,818, forward strand.
CAGTCTATTATGTGTGTTAAAATCTAATGTTCTTTTATATTGTGTAAAGTCAAAATAATGACATTTCCCATATAGTTGCTTCATGATTTCCTGTACCAAAGCCAGTGCCAGCATACTTAAGAACTTTGGCTATTATGTTGCAGTCACTAACACATCTTTCTGTGTGGATGCACACTGCCCTTTCCTTGAACAGTTGAAATTACCAGAGATGGCTTTTCTTTGTACAAGTCTTTCCTAATATCATACCTAAACTGTTGTAGGTAGCCTTTATTTGCAGAATCACTAGGTCGGAAGAGACCTTCAAGATCATCAAGTCCAACCTGTGCCCTAACACCTCAACTAAACCATAGCATCCATTATTTTTTAAACACATCCAGGGATGGTGACTCCACCACTTCCGTGGGCAGACCATTCCAGAACTTTATCACTCTTTCCATAAGAAACCTTTTCCTGATATCCAACCTATATCTCTGTTGGCACAGGTTAAGACTGTGTCCTCTTGTTCTGTCAGTTGCTGTCTGGAGAAAGAGACCAAACCCCATCTGACTACAACCACCTTTCAGGAGGTTGTAGAGAGTGATAAGGTCACGTCTGAGTCTCCTTTTCTTCAGGCTAAACAACTCCAGCTCCCTCAGTTGTTCCTCATAGGGCTCGGCTTCCAAGCCCCTCACCAGCCTCGTTGCCTTCCTCTGGATGCACTCAAACATCTCAATGTCCTTCGTAAACTGAGGGGCCCAGAACTTGACACAGTACTCAAGGTGTGGCCTCACCAGTGTCAAGTACAGGGGAAAAATGACCTCCCCGGTCCTGCTGGCCACACTATTCCTGATACAGGCCAGGATGCCATTTTCCTTCTTGGCCACCAGGGCACACTGCTAGCTCATGTTCAGCTGGCTGTTGACCAGTACCCCAAAGTCCCTTTATGCCTGAGCAATGTACAGCCACACCATCCCCAGCCTGTAATGTTGCAGAGGGTTATTGTGGCCAAAATGCAGGACTCTCCTCCTGGACTTACTAAATGTCATCTTATTGGACTCTGCCCATACATCCAACTGTTCCAGATCTTGCTGCAGAGCATTCCTGCCTTCCAGCAGATCAACACATGCTGCCAGCTTAGTTTTGTCTGCAAATTTACCAATGGAAGACTCAGTCCTCTCATCCATGTCATCAGTAAAAATATTGAACAAAACTGGCCCTAGCACAGGCTCTGAGGGACACCACTCCTAACTGGGCCCAGCCATCCAGCTAGTTTTTAACCCAGCAAGAGCGCTCCTGTCCAAGCCCCATGGGCTGCCATCTTCTCCAGGAGTATGCTGTGGGAGACAGTGTCAAAGGCTGTGCTGAAGTTCAGATAGCCAACATCCACAGCCTTTCCTGCATCCACCGGATGGATGGCCTAGTCATAAAAAGAGACCAGGTTAATCAAACATGACTTACCCCTCCTAAACACATGCTGGCTCGGTCTGATAGATGCCGTGGCTGTCCTGTTAGTGCTGTGTGATGACACTCAGTATAAACTGTTTTATCATCTTACTGGGTACTGAGGTCAGGCTAACTGGCCTATAATTGCCAGGATCCTCCTTCCCACCCTTTTTGTAGACGGGCGTCACACTGGCCCACTTCCAGTCATTTGGAACCTCACCAGTGAGCCAGGGCTGCTGGTAAATGATTGAGAGCAGCTTCGCAAGCTCATCTGCCAGCTCCCTTATCACCCTGAGATGGATCCCATCTGGTCCCTTAAATTTATGAACATCCAAGTGGCTCAGCAGTTCTATGACTGCCTCCTCCTGGATAATAGGGGGGGTATTCTGCTCCCTGATACCATCTACCAACCCAGAAGGAGACTTGTCCTGAGGACAAGCCATCTTCCCACCAAGGACTGAGGTAAAGAACGTGTTACGTACTTCCACCTTCTCCTCATCTGCAGTTACTAAGTTCCCTCTCTCATCCAATAGAGAGCAAAGGTTGGTCTTACCCTTCCTTTTGCCGTTAGTATATTTGTAAAAAACATTTTTTATTATCCTTTACAAAAAAAGTTGTCAAATTAAGTTTGAAGTGAGTTTTGGCCTCCCTAGTTTTCTTTCCTACATGTCCTAGCAACCCCCTTAAATACTTTCTGAGAGCCCTGACCCTCATTCCAAAGATGATACATCCTCTTTTTATTCCTAAGTCCTTTCAAAACCTCGTTATCCATCCAGGCTGAACATTTGCCTTGTCAACTCATATTTTGGCACACAGGAACAGTCTGTTCTTCTGCCTTCTAGATCTCTGTTTTGAAGCACACTCACCTTTCCTGAATTCCTTTCTTTTTAGGGTTGCTTCCCAAGGTACTCTCTAAATAATCTCCTAAATAGGCCAAAGTCTGCCCTCTGGAAGTCCAGTGTAAAAGTCTTATTGAAATCCTCCTGATTGACCAAATAGCAAGAACTCTGTAATTTCATGATCACTGTGCCCCAAGTGGCCTTCAGGCACCACATCTCCCACCAGCCCGTCTCTGTTTGTAAACAATAGGTCTAACACAGTCCCTCCCCTGGTGGGCTTACTCACCAGCTGCGACAAAAAGTTGTCCTCCACGCACTCTAAAAACTTCCTGGACTGCCTCTTTTCTGCTGTATTAAGTTCCCAGCAGATGTCTGGTAGGTTGAAGTCACCTACAAGAACAAAGGCTGGTGATCTTGAAACATTCTCCAGCTGCTCATAGAATAAGTTGTCCACCTCTTCTTCCATTTCGGGTGGATTATAAGACTCCCATTAGGATGTCAGCCTTGTTGGGGTTACCCTTAATTCTTACCCATAGGCATTCAACTTTGTTGTAATTAGTTTCAATACCCATGGGATCAAAAGCCTCCCTAATATAAAGGGCCACGCCTTCGCCTCGTCTCTATTTCCTGTCTCTTCTAAAGTAGCCATCCAGTGCAGCGCTCCAGCCATGTGAGTTGTCCCACCATGTTTCCATGATGGCAACTACATCATAGCTTTCTTGCTGTACCTTGGCTTCCAGTTCTTCTTGTTTGTTACTTGTGCTGCATGCAATAGTATACATGCAGCTCAGCTGGGCTGCTGATTTCACCCCTAACTCAGGCTTACCACCCTTGGGCCTTCCAGACAGCCCAACTGCATCCCCTTCCCCCTTCAAACCTAGTTTAAAGCCCTCTCAATGGCCTCTGCCAGTTCATGAGCTAAAATCCTTCTGCCCTTAACAGGGAGATGGAGCCCATCCAGTTCCAGCAGCCAGGTGCCACAAAAGTTGCCCCATGATCAAAGAACCCAAAATTTTGCAGATGACACCAACCCTTGAGCCACTTGTTGACAATGTGGGCTCTCCTCTTCCTTTCAATGTTTTTCACTGCCACCAAAGGGACTGAGCAGAACACTACCTGTGCTCCTGCCCTATCAGCAACTTGATCCAGTGTCCTAAAGTCCCTTTTAATTTCCCTGACACTCCTCTTTTCATGCCAACCTGGAGTATCAGCAGTAGGTAATAATCAGAGGGCTGAATCAGCCCAGGGAGCCTCTCAGTAATATCCCATATGTGGGCCCCAGGGAGGCAGCAGACCTCCCTGTAGGATGGGTCTGGTTGACATATGGGGCCCTCTGTTCCCGTCAGAAGGAAATCACCCACTACAACTACCCTTCTTATTTTATTAATATCAGAGGTGGTGATCCGTCGGAATGGATCATAGAAGAAGAGTAATTGAGAGGCCGGCTGGGCAGATAATTTTCTTCTACGTTATCTGGCTGACCCTCTAGATCCAGAGCCTCATACCTATTCTGAAGTGGCACCTGGGCAGGTGATAGGGGTTGGGAGGAATTTCTGTTACCTCCCTGAGTAGGGACCCATTTCCACTCCCCTTCAACCACCAGGTGTCCTCCTATTGCCTAACAGTGCGAGTCATGTGAGTCCTCTGACTCTTGGTGGGCCTCCCTCAAGGATGGATCTGCAGAACTCTGCCAATCTATTTCACTTTCAATTTACCAATATAGCATCTAGTTCAGAAGCTTTTTTCCTCAGTTCCTGTACAACCTTGGTGACTGCTGCTCCTGTTCAAGACCTGGAGAAGAGATTGGGTCCTCAAAGATCTTTGATTATTGCTTGTTTGTTTATTTTTAGCTCTTTCTGTACTAATATGATAAAATATTCTCACACATTCTTGTTACTTCTTTAGGCTGTGATAATATGACACCAACATGCTACAGTTTGAAAAGTATGACGGGCAGCAGTGATTCTAATTTTAGTTTTCTTTCATAATTCAGGTTGCAATGTGACGAAGAATGCTTAGCTATTCAGAGGAACAGGTGGGAAATTAACTTGCTTCCTTTTTTTTTTAACAGAAGTAGTCTAGTTTTGGAAAGGTAATGCTATGTAGAGAAGAAATCTTTTTCTTCATGACCTAGAGAACAGATAAATGTGGAGATGATTCCTGTTATAAAGATGTATATTGAATGATTAGAAATCTTGCTAGAATATTCTAGCTCTAAATGAGTAGTTTCAAATGTACAGACCTTATATTTTGCAAGCTATTAATTAGTATTAGTAACCTGTAACTTAATTCTTCTAGAACACATGGAAGGTTGGGGGGGTTTATATGGATTTTTTTTTTTGTTTGCTTATGTTTTGTTACATTTTGGGGTTTTTTTCTCCTACCCTCAAATTCAGGTGTCTTGCTGAAGCTCTTGAAATAGATGATAATTCTGATCCTTTTAAAATCCGTTCTTCTGGACCAAAGTACAGTGACCTTTTAAAAGAAGATGCAAGGTATGTGTTTTAATGATGGCAGGTGTCATAAATCAACAGTGTTGAGAGCAAGATGGAAAGTGCAGAACAGTTCTATTTACTCTTCTAAAAATAGCTGCCTTGGCATTAGAAGACAGTTAAAGCAAAGAAGTTGATATGCACTTCTCAGGACCTCCCAAATGAGAACCTGAAAAGTAAAAAGTGCCTGACAGGTTACTTTTTTTGGTAATCAGACCAGATTTTAAATGGTAACATGATTTTACACCTTTCTCACTATGAATCAGTACCTGTACTTTTCACATCTCTACTGCTTTTACTCAGAACCAACTTCTACTTAAGTGCTCCATTTCAAAACAAAGACAAAAGTGATGACTAAATAATGAAATTATTATTATAATTATAACATTTAGATTATCATAGCCTACTGTTCTTTCTACCAGGTCCCATTTCTTTTTTTGCCTTACTGCTTTTATTTTAAAAATAAAGAAATGGAATTATTAAAATGTTGGATGCAGAGCAAAGCCTATGCCAGTGTGACTGCACAGAGGGTTGCTAGACTGAAACATCCTAAAATGAGGCAATGGGGAATCAAGGTAATATCAAAACCACCACACCAATAAATACTTTGTAATCTGGAATGACAAGAAGGTATCAGACACATTTTTTAAAAGATGTTGAGATGATGTGTCATCTGAGAGTTTTTACTCTTGTGTTTGTAGGCGTGACATTAGGTTTTACCACGTCTAAATTTGTAGAACAGCTTAGTATGTTTTCAGTATGTTTTCTTCTTCCTCCAGTATTCTAATGCTGCATAAATTTCATTGTTTTGTAAGGATGTTTGCTACTTGAAAATCCTTTTTTTAATTTGCTGATACTTTGAAATAAGTGAAAATTTTACATAAGCAACCATTCAGAATTTAAGAGTAAGTTACATCTTCTTTACTTCCAACTGATGAACCTACTGCAAAATAGGAGCTGAATGTTTTCACTGTGGGGTTGCTGTTTTATTAGTATTTGCATTTAAAAGTGCTATTTTATAAGGACTATTCTCTTAGTTGTGTGTAGAATATGTTTCGCTTCATCTTCTTCAGAAAACACAGCACGCATTTTCAGTACAATAAGAAGGGGAAAGTTTTGCATTGTGTGTATAGTCTTCTGTGGTTTTTTAGAGTACAATTCTGTCTCGTCTTTCTACCAGCCACTACCCATAGTGCAAATGTTCATCTTTCATGTACAGAACTGACCAAGATCATGCACTGTACTGCAGATGGCCAAACAGATACCTTGAAAAGTAGCCTTAATGCTTTCACACTCCTCATTCTTTCTGTGATTTTACTTGTGTTTCTTTTGTAGCCTCTTTACACTGGTAATTTACAATAAACAAATACACCAAGGTTATTCTTACTGAGTCATAGCTAAAGTAAAAGTTTTTGTTAATCTTCCAGTCCATTACTTTGTACATTGAATTAGTGGATTTAATTTATGTAGTATTACAGATAAATGAGTTTCTACTTAAAGTAACATAGCTCTCTTTACAAGAGCAACAATTCGTGAATCTTTGGCTTTATGAATTTTTTTCCTTGACTGCTCCTGATCATCTTTTGTCTCAGTAGTGTAGCAGAAGATTTATCTTTCAAGATGGCAGGATCCAGATATTGTATCTTTTACAGTATGTTTTTCAGGTGGCTCAGTATTCTGAATAATTTCTGACAGATTAAATTATTCTTGCTTGAGTGCATCACTCCAGTAATGCAGGAGTTCAGGGATTGTGGCTTTCTACAGAGGGTAAGTTACATGCAGGATTTTAGAATGATTGAGAAACATGAGAACTGTCTCCCTGTGCATTCAGAGTCATTGCCTCAAGAAGGTAGCAGCTACCAAAGTCATTAGTAGAATCTCATATTATCTTCTTTAGGCAATTAGTTGATCTGTGTAGCTGATCCATTGTCAAGAGCTGAAAGAAATGTATACCTAAAAATGAAGAAAACTTGAGAAAGCTGTAAGAATTCCTGATTTTGAGGTGTAATCTTTAATTACAGAATCCTAAAGCTCCCAAAATGCAATACAACTCCAGGTAACAGGAAGAAGATGAGCAAGCGTAAGCCTGCCAAGATAATATGTCTCCTTTGTAGGACAGTGGTAGGAGAAGGGGGCACCAGGAATAGCATGGTAATGCTAATCTTGCTGATGTGTTTGTCAGGATCTGATAAGGAGTCAAGTCTCTCCACCATATAGCTTTACATGAGAAGATACTCTGCTGCCGAGGGGAATCCATCTTGTAGCGTGGAGATGGCTACCAACTGAGCACAGATCAGAGGGTACAGTTCCACTGGCTGGACACCTCAGCACAAGTATCACTGTCCAATTGGACATTGATGATGTTGAGGCTGCTATTTGATGAATTAAAACTACTGGAGAAGGAGAGATGCCACTGAGCTGACTCTCTATTTCACACCATAGGTGTCTGTAGATCCCTTTCTTTTTAACTCTACCCAATTCAAATCCTTTTTCCAATTCTCTCAGTGTTATTCTTCTGTCTAATGAAGACCAAGGAGTTCTTGTAGCTACATTCAGTGCCTCTTTATTCTTGCTAAACCTTGAAGATTTGTTTACTAGTGATGGGCTAAATCCATCGTATCTGATCAAGTGCTGTTGGTAGCTGAGCTATTCAGTGTTGACATTTCGCACATTTGTTTGAGACCATTTTTATGGTCTTGATGATACATTGACTTCAGTGCCCAGAACTTTGGTAGGTCATCTACCAAAGATAGTTGTACTTGCTTTGGTAGGCACTTCTTAACTGGACAAATTCTGACATCATTCACAAAGTAGTACTGTGTTGGTATGGGATAGTGCCTGGGTTTTGAAGAATTACTTACTACTAACCAGCTTTGAGATATGAAATCTTCATGCAGTCTTTTTTCCCCATGGAGATGGTGGCCTAACAAATAGCAACCTTACTTTTAAAGTTAGTTTACCTACTTATTTAAGAACAGAGCACAAAGTTCACCTTGACATGAAAGACTCAAAGAACTGTGATGATGGTAGTTACCAAAAAATACTTCAAACAAATCCTTAGTATCTCACATCAAGAATGTTTTATTTGCTTGCCAATAGCTTTATGCTACTTCTTGAATTCTTCATAATTTGTTTTGCTAGGGGAACTGAAGACCAAAATCAGTGAACTTTGTCTTGGAAAAGAATTCCACTTTGTTTACCCTATCCCCATTTTTGTGTCTCATCATATCTTGTAATTAAGTAAATTAATGACACGTAATTTAAAAACACCAAAATAGCAACTTCAAAATCTACATTGTTCATTTGAAAATGTAGGATTGTATTGTCAGACAGTAGAACCATGTCATAGAATTTTATTATTGGTTGCAGTTGTTGAAGAGGAAATAATTATTTTTGTAATAGTGATGACACACTAACAGTCTTTTGATGTGAATGAAGCTTTTGCTTGAGTCATTTGTGTTCTTGTTTTTTTCATTTTGTTCTTGTTGAAAAATACTACAAAATATGAAGGTATTTTATCTTTGTACACTCTCTTGCCTTGTTAATCTAGAATGCTGTTCTTGCAGGAAGGATATAAAATTTGTCAGTGACATTGAGAAGGAAATGAGAATGCTTGTGGAAGCTGTGAATAAGGTCAGTGTTCATATACGAGTTTGATATTACTGAACTTTATTAATACTCATAGTTATGAGTTGACACTAGATCTGTTTGGGCTCCATATATATAGTGCACAGTTTATTGCAAAAAGAACAAAATTTTTGGGAGACCTAGTAGTTCAGGATTACTTTGGTGCCAAACCTTTCTTAAGGATTCAAGCAGTGCTAGGCTTTAATGCATCAATGGATTATCATCAATTTTTGGATCTCCATTAATAAAATATTGTTAAAGATGATGTTTAAACATTCCGACTTTGAGAAGGAAAGCCTTGGTACTTCTGATCTCTGTAGTGGAACATGCTCACAGATTTTTTGATATCTTCCTATATTTGCCAGTGCATGAGGTTGTCCTCTTTCTTCTATAAGAAAACCTGGATTCAGCCACAGTGTTTGAGAGACTCCAGTATACTTAGAGAGGTTGATACCACAGACACAATCATATGTTTTTCAGTGATACCACATTCTGCTATGTCAGGGTAGCTTGCTGCTACTCCGTGAAAGACCCAGGATATGTGATTCAAAGGACCATGTAAACTATACTAGCCTCAGTTGCCCTTAGCTCAAGAAGGAGCTAATTTTCTGTAGAAAGCATAGTTTTGAGTTCCCTAGGCCCTAAGGACAGTTACTTAACTTTACTCCTTCAAAAAATTATGGATGATGTTTCTTAAACAGTCTTGGTGCTTATCCATCTGTCTAAGATTCTTGCCCATTGTTTCTGTCATTAGAATGAAAGATGAAAATGAGTCAGTCTGTGTCTAGTTATCAAAGGGGCCCCGTGGGGTCATCCAGTCCAAGCTCTGAGCTCAAGCAAGGTCATCCTAGAAAGAACATTGCATGGGATTGCATCTAGACAGACCTCCAGTGAGAGAGACTCCACAGTCTCTCTGGACAATTTGTTTCAGTCTTCAGTCACCTGCACAGTAAAGTTCTTTCTTATGTTCATGTGGAACTTCCTCTGTTCATGTGGAATGCCTCTTTTCCTGTTGGTTGGCGCTATTAAGGGGCTGCCTATTAAGCAGCCAACTATTATGCTGCCCGGCTCCATCCTCCCGACACTCTATCTTCAGATACTTATTGACAAAAGAAATAATATTAAACAAAATCCTATTTGTTATCTCTTCTTGAGGCACAATAGGCCCAACTTTTTCGGCCTATGTTTGTGAGATGCTCCAGTCCCCTGTCATCTTTGTAGCCCTCTGCTGGACTTGCTCCAGGAGCTCCACTCCTGTCTTGTACTGAGGAGCCCAGTACTGGACACAGAATTTCAGGTGAGGCCTCATGAGGGCTAGTAGAGGAGCAGGATCACCTCTCATGACCTCCTGGTCACACTCTTCCTAGTGTACCATGTCATTAGCCTTGTGCCACAAGGGCACAATGCTGTCTCATGACAGCTTGTTGCTTACCAGCACCTCCAGATCCTTGTCTGAAGATCTGCTTTCCAGCAGGTCAGCCTATACTGGTGCATGAAGTTCCTCTGTACTTGCCCTTTAAAGAATTTCAGAAGGTTCCTCTCTGCCCATTCCTCCCGCCTGCTGAGATCCTTTTGAAGGGCTGCACAATGCTCTGGGGTGTTGGCCACTCCTCCCAGCTTTGGGTCATCAGTGAACTTGCTGAGGAGAAATCTGCCCCTTCATCCAAGTCACTGATGAATAAGTTAAAACAATATTAGAGCCAGTACTGACCACTGGGGAGCACTGCTAGTTACAGCTTGACTCTCTGCCACCGATCACAATCCTCTGAGATCTGCTGTTCTCAGTACACCTCACTGTCCAGTCATCCAGGTTGTACTTTGTGAGTTAACCCATGAGGTGGCAGAGGACAGTGTCAAAAATCTTCCTGAAGTCCAGGTAGACAATATTCAGTGCTCACTCCTTAACCGTCCAGGGGATAGATAGTTATTTTCGTTGTTTTCTTGTACAGTCAGATTGGTTAAGCTTGCTTTTCCTTTGCTGATCCATACTGACTAATCCTGATCACCTTCCTGTCATCCCACGATGACCTTGAGGATGAATCATTCCCATCACCTCTCCAGAAATTGATGTGAGACTCTGTGTTGGTTTTGCATGGCCTGGTTTTTGGTAGTGGTGGGGTGGGGGTCACAGAGGTAGCTTCTGTGGAAACCTCCACCGTGTCCGGCAGAGCCAATCCCTCACGGCTCTGAAGATGGACATGCCACTGGCCAAGGCTGGGCCAATTAGAAATGATGGTAATCTCTAATTACCTCTGCAATAATATATTTAAGAAGAAATCAAAACAAAGGTGGTGTCACAGTTTTGATTCCAGCTAGAGAAGAGGAGGAGGTGAAAGCTTGTGAGGAAAACAACATGGAGACACCAAGGTCAGTGGAGAAGGATGGGCAGGAGGTCCTCCAGGTGCCAGAGCTGTTAAGGTCATGGGCTCATAGGGCCCTGCTTCTTTGTTTGTTCTTTTACTGTTGATATAATAATCAGTGCTGAATCAAGCATTATCAGTCTTTGTTAAGCGATAAAAAATAGAACATTGGGGTTTATTAAATAAAAGAGCCTACTGATGACATGAGGAACTTGCAGATAAATAGCTTCTTTGGTAGAGGGACGTGATTGATAAATTTGACATCTTTGTAACTATCTGCACTATTTGCATTATGAATCCAATCTACAAAATAAAATGGGATCTGATGTGAACTTTTATTTTTAAAAATAAAAATTCTGATAAAAATAATTTTGTGTTGTTTCTTGAAATTTAAGTAGAATGACTGTAACCAGGATTTTTATTTCAAACTTAAAATATACCCCTATGTGGGCATGTGTAAACTTTGAGGTGATGGAAACAACAGAGAACATACACTTTAATTTTGGGAATTAAATTAATAATTTTAGATGAGCTTTCTATCAATACAGAGGTCTTACCAATTGATTTTGTCATAACAGCAAAATTTTAGAGGTAGAAACACTTTTTTCATTGGTTTTTTTTTCCCCTGGCTCTCCTGAAGGAAAACTTCACCTTTTTTTTTGTTTCTTTCTTAACCTTTTCTGTTGAATTCAGGGCAAGCACACAAAGAAGAGTCATTGTTACCCACCAATGAACAGAGACCACCGCAGAATCATCCATGAATTAGCTCAGGTTTATGGCATTGAAAGTGTGAGCTATGACAACGAACCAAAGCGCAATGTTGTTATCACTGCAGTGAAGTATGTAATTCATTGTTGCTTTCAAATCCTTACAGTATAGTTTAAATAACTGGATGGTTTTTTTATCACTTAACAGATGGAGTTTATTTACAGTGCAACTTGCAAAATGCAGTAATTTCCAGTAGAATAATTTTTAAAGCAGTTTTTGAATTGATAGTTTAATGGGCTTATTTACTCAAGTAAATCTTCAGAGAAGAAAACACCATTAAAAATAAAAAAGCTAAGAAAATATTCTGCAAGATTGTTTTCCATTCATCTTTCCAGTAACTTTTGGTCATCAGCTAGATTTGAAAGAGGTATCAAAAATAATGTATGAAATAAAATTTTATGAAAACTAATTTCTGGGTTGAGAAATCATACTTAAATTTGCACCATCTTTGAAAAAATCTGGTTGTTGTAACATATTTCTCCATCTGTATGAACCTATCACAGAGTATACTCTCTCTTTAGCTAATGGACAAAGAGGGAACAGGAATTACTGCAAATAGAAGAGGTTTTGTAGCAAAAATGAAATGTTTTGGAGAGCACTCACAGAAGGCAGTTCATTGTCGAAAAGAAAATTAAGGGAGTACAGCTAAGAAAAAACCAAAGTGATTGCACTAAAGACATAGTATGGGAAGACTTCTTGTATCAGAGCTTCATTGATTGTGCTCCTTGTTCAGCAGCATATTTAGTTTAGTGCTGTCAAATTGTGACTATTTAACAACCAGTTGTTTTTAACTGTAAAGACTGACTGCAGTTGTAAGAAGTCTCTCATCTTCCATGCTATTAGAGTGCCATGAGCTATTCCTGAACTTGTTCATCATTTGGTAGCTTAGCTACAATCTTGATTTCTTCTGAGAGAGATGGAACATTACTTTGATCTTACAATGTAAAATACTTTGTGTTTCAAGTAAAGGAAAATGAGCAAAGAGTTCATATTTTAAAAATGTCTATTTAAAAAAGAAATAGGAGGGCAGAGGAGAAATTAGTGAAGATGATAAAAGGAGCAGGGCAGATGATTATGCTTTAAAAGCAAAGGGATGTTTTGCAACTTGAGAGTGGGAGGCCTTCCTCTGTATGGTTTTAGGACAAATTGCGCACTTTTTCTTCTCTTGGGTTTCCCAGGGAGTAGTCTACTGTGCAGAATGCAAATGCTTCTATTTTATTATTGCCACTCTTAAAAGACACTTGAGTGGTGTGCTGAAACTATTCTTCAGCTGCATAGCAGTATTTCTTAATTTAATGGATTATTCCAAAGCTTCTTTTAATTTTCTTTTTATTTGTCACTTCTTCAAAATATAAAAAACGTTGTAGCCTCACATGAAAATAGCTCATATTCTAGAATGATATTTTTGAGTACTTCACAATGGCTTCTTCAACTCCCAGAGCTAGTAGTCACCAGAAAGTCAAAATGGTTTTGTTTCATTCTATCTCAGCAATGCCTTTGTATTTCTATCATGGGCTCTTTCATGTATAAATAAATGAAAATCATTCAGGCAAAAAGACCATTCCTTCTTTTCACACTCCAGTATTTTGACATTCAAATTTAGTATCCCTACACAAGTCCGTTAGAAGGGTGAGAAAGTCTCCTTGGTTCTAAGAAAGCTTCCTCCAACCAGGTTGTTTCCTATTCCAGAGATCTAAGGGCAAACTTTGCCCTCAGCCTCTGCCTCCATCACCCACAGTAAAAAGTTGGTCATATTAGCTGCATTAGAATCACTCGTGTGCAGCATTGCCCATATAACCACAGAGAAGATCATTCCCAGTTTTGATTGACTGTTGAGCTTAGTCTGAATGACAGTTCTGGGTGTCATTTGAAGTGTAAGACCCGTAGTGGATCCTTTCAAGTGCCTTTCTCTGTGCTTGCCTGTTGGGCATCGTTGCAGTCACCATCTTTTGAACAGTTGCCATACAAGGTTCGAAGTCATATCTAGACTGTTGTGATGAGAAGGGTAAAACTTTCTTTTTGAAGTACACGCTTGTGTTTCACTGTACCTGTCAGTGTTTTTTTTAAAGTTTTTTACTTGGACGAGTAAAAATTTCCTTCTTTTCCAAATAACTCTGGATTCCAGAGCCTGTTAAAGGGATGCCTGCTTATTTTTATGTAGTGGCCAGTGTTTAAGCAGCTTGTCTGGACTTGAGAAATCCTAGAAGTGGTTTTGAGGGCAGTTATTCTTGTAAGACCGATCTTTTTCCTTTTACTTCCAGGAAGAACATTAGGCTCAGTTTTTCCTCATGAACAAGGGGACTTATTAAGAAAGCCACATGCTGTCATAGTTTCATTGACACGTCCTGTGTTATTTTTTTCCTCCCAGGATTTTACTTCCATTCAGTAAGGTCAGTCTGAAAATGGTTTTGAAGTGGATACCTAGATGTACACTATACAAAATCAACAGAATCAAAGACCTAAAGAAATTAAACCCCCTGTTACTACATGGAACATCCTTATTAGATCATGGCAGTTGCATCGCAGAAAGAAAATGCTGCACATCCCAGTACATTTAAGTACAAATACTGCTATAAGGTCACCAGCCAAGGTGGTTTTGACAGCAGTCCTGCTTCAGAAAAAAGCTGCATCTTTTTCTAACTGTTTTTTTCCTTAAATGTTGTTGTAAGTTGTTTGCCCTGAGAATAGTATGTGTTGCTTCTGTAAGGCTTTTAACACAGAATATATGTATCAGGAGATTGTTAAAGAGTGTTTTGCTTCATTATTCCACCTCAACTGCTACCAGTTTTTGGAGACATTTTTCAGAAAAATCTGCTCTGTCTGAAAGATGGTGGTACATTTTTGCAAGGCTACGTGGAATAAGTCTGAACAGATTGGTGGACAAAGAATTTTATAGTAGTTCATACCAAAACAGTTCAATGCTGACCCATACTGTAGTTACAAAAATTGAGCTTGAAGTCTTGAAGTAGACAAATTGAGTCATGATTCCCACATTTCAGTTTTATACAACAGGCCATCCTGTCAGGACTAGCGCTGCCTTAAAATCAACAGATGGCTTATGTTCATGCTTTTCCCGTACTGCCATTAAAAAGGTGTCATCTCAACTTTGTTGCTTGAGGCAGGCACTTGGTTTTTCTTTTCCTTACTTTGGGAATAAGTTAATGAAATGAAGAATGGCAACTTTCATATCAAAATGTCCAAAATACTGACAGAGCCTTCTGTTTTCATATCAACAGTTCTTTCACAGCTGATGATAGATAACCATGGGTTAGGTAGGGTCTGCTTTCTTTCTTATTTCTGGTAATTAATTAATCAAAGGGGTTTTTTTCCCATTGTGTATCTGTATCTGTTTAGTTGAATTGTTGAATTCAGTTGTTTGGGGTTTTTCCACATGGGCTAAATTTGAGTGACTGTTTCATCTTTTTTTTCCTTTAACCAATCAGTGTGCCACCAATGTATACAGAAGGTGGTGTTAATTTTGCTGAAGTGTAAGTTTATAGATTTTCGTCTCTAATCCCCTGTGGGTTTTTGGTATGTTTTTTTGTTGTTGGGGTTTTGGGTTTTTGGTTGGGTTTTTTTTTGTTTGTTTGGTTTGGTGTTTGGTTTTGGTTTTGGTTTTTTTTTTGATGGATGATAAATTTGTCAAAGCTAAAACATGTCTAGGCCTTAATGTGACCAAAGTGACCAAAGCAAATTTGGTTCCAGGGTCATCTCTGATTGTTCACAAGGCTTTGATCCCTCCTGATTTTTAAAAGTTTGCTGTATTAACTCTCTACATCCTGGGAACATTTAACTTTAGAGCAGAACTTACTTTCTTGAAATGCAGGAACATTCTCTTTTTTCAGTAAGATTTTTTTTTTTAGCTAATTAGTAGAAATTGCTGCCACATGTATTCTTCCAGGTGTTCTGTTCCCAGCATTTCAGAGCTGTCAGTTATTTTCTTTTTTACTATACAAGTGAGATAGTCTGATATTCTAGAGTAAGGACAGACAACTTACTTTAATTGTTGAAGGCCTTTCTAGGCTTTCTTCTTTTTTTGCTTAATTACCTCCAGGCAATTTACTTTCCATGTTTTTGCATATCACAGTTGATAAAAATGAAAGACAGCAGAATACCCTCCCATCTAGCACTGTTGTCTTTTTCCACTTAGAACTCTAGAGTTGAGTTGTAACTGAAATAGCAGTGTGAGCATTTGACTTTATAAAGCAGGCTTAGCACTAAGGGAGAAAAGGACTTTTTAACTGTTTTATACAGGAGAGGAAAATCACCTGATTTCAACTAATAGGACTGTAATATACTTGTTAGAGTGTACCTGTAAACGTAATATAATCTTGAAACAATTATGGCCAGTGACAAGTAACTTTTTTTCCAAATAATGAAAATTTCAGCTGTTGGGGAGATGGGAATGCTTTTCTAATTGGTCACCTATGTTTGTAAGATCTTGTAATTTATTGGAATAGAATGTCAGTACTCAGTTTAAAACAATACTGAAAGGGGCTCAGGAATCACCACTTAATATTTTAGTGGACTTAACCTTGAAAATGTTGTGGAGTTTTTCATCTGTGTTGCCACAATATCACAAAAATTTGCCCTTAAATGCAGACTGATATAAACAATATACTATTAAATAAAAAAGATGAAGATAATGGAAATAAGACAAATACATAATTTTTGTAAACTCTGAAATAGAATTGGCATTCATCTGCGTACTGATGTGAGATTTCAACTGCTCAGGGAAATGGGGAAAAAGTATGAATTATCAAGTATGTGACAAAGCATGGAACTCAACATGTGCAAATTTCTGGAATTAAAACAATATGTAACCTATTGCTTTGCAGCATTGTTCCTATTCAGTGTGTAATTTTGAAAGATACAAGATGCATATGATGGTATTCATTGAGTAGGAAGTTAATGTAATTACAAACACAGAGAATCTTATTATCTGGAGGAGTATATTTAAAAATGGACGAATAAAGTAAATAAGGAGGAAACATCCTTATTTAGTGCTTGACACAGAATTATGTAGGTTGGGAAAAGATCATTGTGTCCAGTAGTAGTATCAAGCCTACCTACCATTAAACCAAGTCCGTAAACATACCTACACATCTTTTAAATACCTCCATGGATGGTGACTCATCCACTTCCCTGGGCAGCCTATTCCAATGCTTGGCAACTGTCTCAGTGAAGAACGTTTTTCTAATACCCAATAAAAACCTTTCAGGAATGCAGTTTAGTTTAGTGTACAAGAAGTAGTTTGGTCTGAAAATGTCAGTAGTGTGGGTTTAGAATAAAGTGCAGGAAGGGTAAAAAATTGACCTTGATGAAGTTTAAGAATTTTCATTTATTCAGGCTTATCTGCCCCCAGATAAGATGAAGAAGAAACTGGTAATGGGAAAGATGTTAACAGTGGAAGCTCTTTCAGTCTTGCAGTTAAATCATCCAAGTGAAATAAGACAAACTCAACTCTTGAAAAGTGGCTTGTTAATTCAGAGGAAATTTTAAGAGATCTTCACAACCTATTAAAGATAGTATATTTGGTAATGATTTGGGTTTTTTTTTTTTTTTCAGTTAGATGCCTTTTGAAAAGATCTTGCTTGGACTTTTTTATTTTTTCCTGGGTGTTGGAAGTTGTTTCCAGATTAATTTTTTTTTATATATATCCTTCTTCTTTCTCCCGCCTTTAGGCAGAGTTTGCCAGCTGAAGTTGAGTGTGATTCACAGCCTAAAATATATCAGTATACACACTGAAGTACATTGTCCTCCTATACTGGAGAACATACTGCTCTGTAACCATAGCCGTGGGATGACCCTTACACTGCAGATGGGACAGGCACAAGTGTGGTGGCAATCACATAATAGATTGTAATTAGCATGGAGGACAGAAGAAGCTGATTTTCTAATTTGCCCACTCTAATGCATAGTGGTTTTTTTCTGATCTGATTCGCCTGGAACTGCTTACAAGGAAGAGGCAGTGTTGTTTGAGGGAGTGCCTTTTAGCAGAGTGCTGTGATCAATGACTTCTACATTATTTACTGCCAGCATTTGAGAAGGTGATCCAAAATTTTAGATATAGTTGTAAAGATTCTTTGAACTGTGTTCTTGTGGTGCTGAGTTAAGCTATTAAGTTGTTCCTTCTGATTTATATCTTGTTCTTTGAAAGAACAGATATGTTGCCCTAGAGTATAAGTATCCAGTTTTGCTATTTTAACAGTTGATCATTTAGTGCACTTCATAGTGGAAAGGAGTTGTGGACCTCACATGTGGAAAAGAAGTCTGGATACCAAAGCTCAAATCTAGTAAGCTGCTTCTGCATCTTTTATAGACAGCAGTGAAGAGACATTTAGAATACTGGATAGATTTTTGGTAATGAAAATGTATTTTTTGAGATGGTGGTCTCCATGGCTGGAAAATTAAATATTTGAATAGACAATTTAAGAATACAAATGTGAGCTCTGATACCAAAATTGCTACTTACAAATATTACTCATTCCCAACTTCTTAATGAGTATGATTTCCTATTGAACTAAATACTCTTTCTTTTATTTCTTTAGAGGGAAATCCATTTGTCCAAGCAATACCTTAACTTCTGTGCTAGATAAAGAAATGCAGAGCAGACCTGCACCTCCTTTTCTTCGTTACAAGCAAACAGATAAGTAAGGAATTTGGATTTAAAACCTTATTCTTCAGTTTTGTGCTGAGTTCCCCATGGAACATATTCCTGAGCTTCAACTTCTTATGCTCTGTTTCTGCTTTTTTCCCTTTTTTCTGCTTTGGAGCTTGCAGTATGCATTAAAATGTTCTTTCCACAGACGTAACCATGAAATGAAGTGATAAGAAAATGTGAGATTGGCTGTGTGTTATAGGGGTAGTAGCATAACAAATATTATTTGGGTTTAAAATTATTTTAAAATAAATATTAGATAGTTGGGAAGAGAGTGCTCATTTGGAGGTTTGGGATTCTGTTTTTTTCTTTTACCTTTATCCAGTGTCTTACTGGCATAAAATGATTTATTTGGACTGGTACTAAATGTATTTTTCTTGTGTATATATGACTGCACAGTTGATTAAAGGTGACCTACAATTTTTGTCAAATAGTAAGAATTACTGAATATAGGGTATATAAGGCATCTTGGTGAATAGTCTTAAAAGGACAGTCTTTATGTTGTATGACCTGCCAGCTTCAGATACTTGTAGTTATCTCGTAGTTACAATTTTTTTTTTAATGGGTGGCTTTTTATTTGTTCGGGTTTTACCTTTTAGAAGTGTTTTCCTCCCAAATTTTTTGCAGATGAGCATCTGAAGTTATGTTCAAGTACCTTTTGCAGAAAGGGACTGCTTAACGTTGCAGTAACTACTTTTGGTAGGTGCTGCTGGAATACAAAGTAGGCTGTTCTGAAAAAATTTAAATTCTTTCAGAGCTAAGCATCTAGAGCAAAACATATTTTTAGAAGAATTGCTTAAGGTGTAACTCAGTGTCAGTTTTTAATAGGTTGATACTGTCTGTTTCTACTTCTGTGGGATTCCTGTCTTCAGTGACCATAATTAATGCTAAGGAGTTATGTAGCAAAATTAAATAGAGGGTCTTAGCCATTCATTTTTCATTACTAGAAGTAAAGTTTCTTTAGAAATTCTTAATTCTACAAAATCTTTTGGAAGATCTCGTACTGTCTTACTGAAAAAAAATCTTTACAGTGTTTGGATTTGCTATGACTGTATATTTTGTGTTACTCTTGCTTTTGAAAGCAAGCAGGTTTGATCATCAGCTCACTTTGGCAGTATTTATTTTGCTGTTTCCTTTAAAAAGGCATTTTGAACATTTAGTCTTCAGTACAGTATCATTTTAGTAATAAATATTACTGGTAAATTACATTTTCTGGTAAAACCCCAAAAGGCATTTAATCCATTCAGACACATGTTGATGTACATTAATTTAATCAGTCATATGTTTTTGTAAAAATTCAGTAAACAAAGGCTTTCTGGAGCATTAAGATACTTTGATTAAAACTTAGTTTAAAACTACATGCTATTGACCAATGCAGTGTGTATGTGCACACTGAGATATTATGGGAGTTTGTGATTCAGTTTACCTTGTATCTTTTTTTTCCATGCATGTAATGTCTAATATTCTTGTAATTTCAGGACTAGTGGAAACAGTGGTTTATCCAAACCATTAAAGGAAGAGCCAGTAATTGACTACTTTGATGTCCAGGACTGAAGTGATTGATACAGAATCATTCAGATGAATAAGAATCACATAGATTGTGATACAGAAGCTTAGAGGTGGAAATAATAAGTCATTGTGTGAGGTGCTTTTTGATTATCTGTCAAATGACTGGTTGTTCAGCATATTCATAATTTAACATCTAAAGTTAGCTAGATATGCTAGATTAAAAAGTTAAGCATTTCAACAGTTTATGTAACTGCATAATACCTAGTAGTAGTATGAGTTTTTTAAATCTGGGTTTGGTGCAGTTTTGTATCTAATGTGCAGCCAGAATAATTTAGATTTTCATTGATGACTTTGAAGCAAGAGAACTGATGCAGATATATTTTTGGAATATTAAGAACAACAATAAATCTCAAGTATTTATTTTGATGTATCACACACAACTCAAAAGGGACTAGAAATAATCTGTGATAAAAACACTGATTGGGATATTCTTAAAGTATATTAATGTTTTATTAATTCACTTTTGTGTTATTTGTGTTAAATTTGAGAATTTGAGTTAGTCTTCTACATAGAAAGAAATACAAAATTAAAGTATAAATACATACATAAATGCCTATTTAGAACACAGAATTGCTTTGGAATCTGAAGAATCAGTATTTGGGGAAGGTAGGGAATTAAAACTTACTCTAATGTCAAATTTGATGTGTTTAAAAAGAAAAACAAGCAAAAACAAAGAAAAAAACCCAAACTAAACAACAACAAAACCAACCCCACAACATGAGATTACTAATACTACTACTTTTTTATTCAAGACCTTGAACAAAATCAAACTTCATATATTATTTTGGTGTTCTGTGCATGATTTTGTTGTGGTTTATATTTTTTTCTGTACTGTGCAAGTATAAGATGAATGTGTGAAGTTTGGTTTTAGTATGTTATGAATTTGTAAAATTTATAAGTCCAACTGCCTAAGCTATTTGGCAATGGAAAATCTTTTTTTTATGGGAAATGCCATTAACAAAATGGGATGACAGTTTAAACACTGAAAGATGCCTGAGTGTTCTCATGATGGTGGATTGTTTCCAGATCTTGATTTAAGATAGGTGAGTAGCTCTCTGGGAGAGGAGATTGTAGGTCTGATCAGAAGAGGTGGTACAGCTCTGAATTGGAGTCATATCTGTTCTCCTGAGGAGAAGGTCTTTTGTATTAATAGCTTTAGGAACTCTGACGCTGATGCACTCTGATTCTTATTCCTTGTGGCTGCTACGTGTAATACTTGAGGTGAGTCCCCTATACAGCATAGGAGGCTGATGATAAAAAGGGGCTCACTACGTTGTAGTGTGAAATTTGTTGCCAAAAAATTGAAAGCATTTACTCATGCTTAGATTCACGTAGAGTTATCATATGACCCTGAGCCTTAACTATGAAGCCATTCCATGGCTACATTTCAATTGAACAGCTCATGAAACATGGAAGAACAAGTAGAAAACTCACAAACCATACCTGTCCCCCCAGATGTTTTAAAAATAAAATGCTTCCTGTTATTGTATATTTTTGTAGGAGTTTATTATTTCACATTTTTAAAAATGCAGGCTTAAATGGCACTAAACATTTGAAGTGTTTCAAGTAAAACAGGTACCTTTAAGAGTGTTCAAGCTTTACATTTGTATGTAGTGATTTAAATTTATTTTACTTTTTTTATATACTTTATGAGCAGAAATGAAAATTAAATCATTATGTCTTGCATTGCCCTTAATTTCTTAAACAAATTATTGTTTGATTCTACAAGGTATGTTGCTAAATTCAGCTGAAGAAATAAGTTACTTCCAGGAATGTATTTCTTCAATCCCTTCCGTGTGAGGACTGTATCTGTACCAGTGCTTGCAGACAAGCGCTGTCTCAGTGTGGCCAAACAAGGGCTATTCCTGGTTTTGAAACTCAGAGCTATGTTAATATAGCACTGACTTAAAGCTAGCAAGACCTCTATTAAGAATGTGTGTAGTTAAGCCACAAAGGTAGGTTTGAGACAGGAGCTGGCCACACATGTCCAATGAACTGAGTCAGATGCATGTATACTGGAGCACACACAATTGGTTTAATGTAGGTAGACCTAACATTACAAAAAATCAAAGTGGTTTAGTTGATAATAAATAGAATAAAGCTGAAGCCTACTAACTATTCACAGATTCACATGAATATAGCCAAAACCATCACATTTGTGCCTCTGATTTGAAATTTAAAACCTAAAAGGTTTTTGTGGTATTATTTTCAGCTCTGTTTAGTGGAATTTTTATCAGATTATGGCATAACATAAAAGCTCAACAGCTTTGGTGAGACACACTTCAGCAGTCAATTTGCCACTGCTTGTAATAAGAAAATGGAAGTAATCTCAGTTTCTCAAGCTAAGATTAATAATTATTACTGAATGTGTTCATACTGAGAAGTCATACTTCTTATCGTTTGCTTCTTAACTATGTGAATGTTAAAACATTTTTATAGAACTATATGTCCCACATATAATCATGGCTGTGGGATCCATACCTGTAGTAATGAAGCAGTTCACAAGTACTGAATCTTTTTATTTTTAATTCATCTTAGTAACTTGGTTAAAAATATGGTACCATATGTTTCCCCACGAAAGTGATTTTCCCTTGGAGCTCAGCTACATAGCCTTACGAAGGAATTCAGCAAAGGTTAACAGTGGCGCTGTTTCTGTTTTGTTTTGCTTTTGCTGCAATGTATCAGTGACTTTCATATGGAATATGGAATAGTAATAAAGGCTGGAAATTTGATATATGTGATAATTTAGCTTCATATTGCACGTGTGCCTTGTGGAAATACTTTTCAAGTAGCTATTTTTTAAATCTGAGCTGGCATTTACACCTTTTATGTAATAGAAGAATAAGTAGATAAAAGAAATTTTTGCATCAGTGAAGGCAGTGGCAAAAATCATGGTGATATCACTGTAACTTACAACTTCAGCTTCAGTATGCTAGCAATTTTCCACAACCCTAAGAATAATATTGTCTCCTGTAAATATATTTGGACAAACTACTTCTCAGTAAGCATCTTTTGAAATAAGTTATGTGATACCAGGTGGAATTCCTGCAACTTCATGAAGTGCTTTTAAAATAGTATTTAAAATAGGCAGATAGTTTGGCATTTGGGCTCTGCTGTTACCTGTCTGTGTAGCTTAAAATATTTAAAGTGCTCCGAATATTCAGTATTTGAGTTTAACATAAAATTGTATAGGATACATGAGTAAACTTCAAGATCACTTGTTTCTATGGCAGCTTTTACATTATCTGTCTCAAAATGAGCTAAGTAAAGTTTTTCTACAACACTTGTCATTTGTTGAAAGATCTATATTTAACTGAATTTTGTCAAGTTACTGATGTAAAATTGCTTTCTTTACAAACTCAAAATAAATCTAAACTTAAAATTCAGTGCTTTGGAATTGTTTGCAAACTTCATCTTGGTATTCAAGAGTTGGAAGACTGAGACATCACAGAGAAACAAGTGTAAAGATTTAAATGGACATTTGGGAAGTTCCTTTTCCTCAAATTTTTAAATAAAGTATGTGGTTTCCTGGATTTGAAATGATTTTTAAATTAATGCTGTGTGGAGAATGAAGCAAGTAAAGAGGGCTCCCCAGAAAATGGAGAGTATGCTGCCTTCTTGGAATTCAGAGGTACAGGAGAGACGATTCTGGATAGAAATGTGCATTTTGGTTATATGAAAAACCTTTTATTATGTCAGCCTAAATGCTACTTGGCAGTAAAATATATTATTGTAACTTACGGTCCCTTCATTGTTGTTTGTTCACCATTAAGTGGTAATGGTGACTGTAAGGCAGGTGGGAGGAGGGGAAGTGAGGATAATGTAGCATTAAAGTTCTGTGGGCATTAGATATAAGAAACTCAGGATGATATATGGGAGGTGGAGGGATGATATAAGAACTCTGCCATCATAGTTTAGTATGTGACAGAAAGATTCAAAAAGCAAGCAGTCTGAAAGTCAGAAGTTTGAAGTGATTTGAAATAATTTGGCTCCTCCCTAAACTTCTAACCCAGGTCATGCATTTTCAGCAAAAGCCTGACCTGATATTTCAGATGAAGTGCAAGATGGCTCATAGAAATTCAGGGAAGTAATCTGAGATTTAAGAGTCTTGAAAGACAGACTAAAACCTTTTAGCTTGCTACTTCAACTGCCTTTAAGTTTGGACTTTAATTTTAGGATATTTTTGGAGGATGAGGATGGCATGTTGCAGGTGTACAAGCATTGGAAAACATGTTAACTGGAAATCTTTGCCTGAAAAAAGTGCCTGCACTTCAGTTTGGTTTGTCATGGACTAGAGGGAGACCAAATACATTTTCCTTGTCAATGTGTGCAAATGGCAGCAGAAGAGACAATTGGTTTTGCTTTCTGTTCACTTTTCCATGTTTGGAAAAGGTTTAGATAGATACTATTGTTCAAATATTGTGTTTCAAGTATTGTAGCCTTTGTAGATACTGAATTCCCAGCAGAAGCCTTCATATTTATCAAATGCTGTTCTCATCCTTTACTCAAATGCTGAATTCCTAAGATGTTTGATGTGCAAATTTTTATGTCTATATATTTACTACTCAACCATAAACCAGATTATTAGTGCAATGAGAAAGAGCTTATGTGGAGAGGCTGTACTTTGGACGCTCCTGAGCTTTAGACCAGGTTTCTTAGTGTTTGTGATCTCAAGATTTTTGAAAAAGCAGTGCAGTGTCTTCAGCAGATGGAGAGACCATGTTGATACTGTTCTATGAGAAGCAAGGTCCCAGAAGGATTCTAGGAATATTTTGTTATTATCCATTGATAATAATGCTGTTTCAAGCATAGTATTTTAATTTTGTTTCTAAGTCAAGGTGTCTAATTTAGAATTTCTGTGGGAAATACATGTCTCTTTCAAAACAGAAAGTTATTTTTATCACGGAAAGAATCTTTTTAAGAGCACAGATCAAGGTATATCACCTTTCTGATATTTCAGACAACCCTTTTACCAGTTTTTGTGCCATTATGAGCTATGGCTGCCTTCTTTGGAGTTCTTTTCAGTGAAAGGAATAGGGGCAAAATACGTCTGTTGTGTAGAGCTATGCTTGCCCTTCTCAACTTTACTTTTTGTGAAATGTTCAGGAACTGCCCCCTTGTAAATGGTTTGGTTTTCTGATGGATCTAATGTGTGCTTACTCCAGCATCCAATCATCTTACTACATTCACATTTAAAGTGTAGAAAATGTATTCTAGTCAGAGAACTAGAGGGCTTAATTTGTAAGGAGATGTAGGAAACTAAACTAAAAGCATCAGCACAAAGAAAAATCTGTCTTAATAGAACATTTTTTATATGCTAATCAAAAGGCTGTCTTTCAAAATGTGTCTGTAGGGTAAGTTAGCGTTTTACTAGGGAGTGTTACTTATAAATCTAAGTTATAGGAAATAGAAGCTATGGTGAAAACTGTTGGATGTTGGATAGTCACTTATCTAACAGTACAGTCAGGAAAGTACATTCTGTCCATTCAAGGTACCTAGACAGCTTACCTGTTTTTTAACAAGCAATTCAAGGAATTTCCAGAATTTACTCTTATCACAGTAAGTTAGACACCTCTTACAAAGAAATGATGTTTCAGGAAGTACTAATTAAAATCTTCAGTCAGTTCAGTAACTCGTGGTGAGTACTGACTCAGGTTGGTGTTTAAATTCAGTATGCTGGCATCAAATAAATAGGTGCCAAATTTTATAGTTAAGCGTGATTGCTTAGGAAGGACAGTTCAGCAGCTTCAATTAGTCTTTTACAATTTTAATTATATTCTGTTGAAGTAGGCAATGATTAAACAGGTATTGGGTTGAAATATCAAATCATTAATTTTTATGTATATTGTATTTTTGATAACTTTATTAGGCATTTAAGGAGTGTATGTCTTGGCTGTCAGCTGATTACCGTTACTTACTAAGTGAGTAATGTACTTACTAAGAACTGATAAAGCCCCATATATAGTTAACTTTTTAGTCCATGGTTTTCCTGCTTCTTCCAGCCCTGTCTATGAGAAATTATCTTAATCTTCAGCCTAAATGTGTACAAAGCCATGGACCTAAAATAGAATAACCTAATGCAATTGTACAGGCTGGAGCTCATTGTCTTGATAGCAGCTTTATGTAAAAAGAACTGGATGCCTGGGCATCCTGGTGGACAGCGAGTTAACTGTGAGTTAGCAGTGCATCCTTGTGGCAAAATCAGTCATACACTCTGCCCTGGATTGTAAGCACAAACACAGCAGGTCATAGGAAGTCATTACTCTTCTCTATTCAGCACTTGTGAGATGATTTGTGTAATACTGGGTCCAGCTGCAGGCTCCACAGTACAAGAAAGACCTTGACTGAAACAACTCAAGCAGAAGACCACCGAGTTGGTCAGGAGGCAGGAATACATGATGTGACATAATGGAGAAGTCGAAGGCACTGGATTTGTTCAGCCTCAGAAAGGAGAATACTGAAATCCTTACTTCTGTCCACAAATACCTAACAAAATGTATAGAAAAGACAGAGCCAGAGTGTACTGTAAAAGGATGATGGGAAATAAAAGTTGAAACATGAGACATTACTATTTGATACACATTTTCCCGAGGAAGGTGGTAAAATACAATATGAGTTTAGTCAGATATGTTACAGAATTGTCTTCTGGGAAGACATTAAGAACTCAACTGTATGAGATCCTGAATAGCCTTCTTTAACTGGACATGCTTGGAGCAAGAAATTGGGCTACGTCACCTCCCTGAGGTCTCTTCCAACCAATACGATACAGCAATTCATGGCCAACCTAAAGAAGCTATGCTTTTGACTCAGTTTTGTCCCTGAGCTACATTTTGTCTTTTTCAAAAAGATTATGATTGGTTAATTGATAGAAGAGGTAATTGTGCAATCACATTGAAGTGTTCAATGCTCATAGCTTGTTGATGGTTGTTTTGTGCCAAATTTGATAGCTCCTAATCTTTTGCAGTTGTTTATTCTGATACAGCTTTTGTACTCTTCTAATGTTTCCCATTCAGGGCTTTTTACACATTTATGGGTAAAATATCTTCTTGTAGAACAGGAATGAAGGGAAATCAAATTTTCATGTTTTCCTATGACCTATAAGCTGTGTATGCAATGTTGTAACTCAGTTATGATAAGGCTGTAATTTTTCAGTTGCTACAGTGTTTGCAGATTTTCACTCTTATAGTTAAATTCGAATATTAATTTTGGGGATAAAAATAAGAGCAGCAAATGTTAATATTTATTCATTCTAAGTGAATGAAAAAATTATTTTCATTCACTTATTTATTCATGACATTTCTTTGGATCAAAGAATGTATAAAATTGAAATAATTTAGAAACACATTGGCTTGAAGAGAGCTCTAATACTCTGAGATCAATGAGGCATTCTTTAAGTGTTAGCTGATATTTGATTCCTTAATAAGGACATACTTTTAATGGCCAGACAGTTTCTGTCATCAAAAGCTAGCTGAAGCAAAGTCAGTTTATTTTGTGAAATGGACATCTTACCATCTATATCAAGAAGATAGAAAAAGGGCTTGTTTTCAGAAGCAAAATTATGTGTAATTATTGTAGTGATAGATGTTTTCCTCTTCACATGAATGTAAACTAAAAACTGCTACCCTGTAAAATATTTTTCAAAACATTATCCAGGTCTATAAATTAAAAATATATATATGTGAAAGAAATGACTGTCAATAAAAACTAATTTAAAACTATGCACATTTAGAGGTAAGACTTTCCCTTTTTTCTACTAATATCACAGCTGAAGAGTGCAGTTTTGGAATTACTCCAAAGCACAGTGGCTGTAATCAGGTACTGGTTCCTCTTTGGATGTTCAGGTCAAATTCAGTCCACCAGTAATGTCAGTAATATTCTTTACCTGCTCTAGGTATTAAGACTCTCTGATTGTCACTGTGTGGGAAGTTTGGCCATTGCAGGTGCAGACTGGGAGTATAGACCTGTATGAATCTGTGACAGGAGTAGTTTTAGGAAAACAGATTGGGCAAGAGAGAGAAAAAGACATGGACTCAGAACATAACTGGTGGTTTTAATTTCAGAGTTCCTGGAAGATCTTACTATACCTAGCAGTCTTTTTGTCATACAGATTTCCAAAACTATGGAGAACACTGGAAGAGTATGGGTATGATTGATTTCTTGATGCTTGACAATAAGAAGATAGTAAGGAAGGCAGCATACGTCTCTACCTCTGTAGATGAAGGTGAAAAATGCATATTTTATGATTGGTTTTTCACAAATATTAAAATGAATATTGTATGTGTTATGTTAAAAAGTTATACTGTATTAATCCTTTTCAGTAGTGTATTAAATATAGTTTTAGGCTATAACATAATATTAAAATAAAAGCTTTGTGATGTAAGATACTTTTTTTAACTAGCTCGAGAAATTCTTCACACGGCGATAACAGCAACAAGACACCTAAATGTCCAAGAGAAGAATTATTGCCCCTTTATCGGAAAAGACAAGCTTTCTTCCACCTCCTTCTTGTCTTTAAGGCACCAGCAGTATTAAGGAGGAGAAGTTGACAATAACCAGAGAAAACCCTTTGTTTGAAAAGAATTTTTGAATCATGTATGAGATATATGAATATGCAACAGGCTATTGCTTTTAAGAGTTAATCCTTTGTTAGCGAGCCATGCTTCAAAGAGGAAAGCATCCAAACATACGTAATTCTTTGCTTTTATTGTCCTTTATTGTCCTAACTCTGATTGTCCAAGTTCTTATTGCTCCAATTCGTATTACTGTCTTTATAACCATTTTATTACTATTAAACTTCTAAAATTTTAAAAGAAGTAATTGGTGTTTTTCACATGAATGACATGAAACTGGTGTGGAGTCATATGCATGGTATTGTTGATCTTGGCTCTATAATTTAGACCCAGAAAAGAGTCTAAATTATAAGATGGCCAGGACAAAAGCAGTTTGGGCTGATATAATGAGTAAGAAAGCAGGAGGAGTAGCATATGTTCTCACGAACAAAGGTATTGTCATTCCAGCAGCCCAGGAGTTCATGAGGTATTCAGAGAAGATAGTGACATGGAATGCAGAAAATGTTGCTCTGGCAATTTCTGCTAAAAGGACAGAAAATCAGGCTTTGCTCTGTTTCTGGGAGGATATTGTCTCATAGTGATGAGAAAAGAGCAGGACAAAATGAGGAAAGGGATGCATAGTCAGTAGTATTCCTGAGCATTTTGCAGGCAGGACAGCAACCAACAATATATTTCAAAAACAAATTAAGCTGGCCCAGGCATTTGGGAAGTATGGGCAGACATTCTGGTGGCACACTGAGGAACAAAATAGCTTGAAATAAGAATGGGAGATTAGGCAAGCATGAGCTAATGACTGAAGACTTTGATAAATGGAGAAATATAGGTGAGTTATGCTTGAAGCATGCTTACGAAGTTCATGATTGCACCAAAGGTGAAGAGGTTTTGCATGGTAGACATGGAAGAGGGGAGAGATTGGGATGATATATTTCTCCAGACTCTTTACGTGATGTTTGTTACACTTCAATGAGGCACCATTGGTGAAACCTCCCTTCCTTGCCAAACGTGAGGTGGACGCTCAACCAGAGTCTGGCCTGCTTTGAAGTGTAAGCTAAATCACAGAGGTGTGGATGGGAATATACTACACTAACAATTTTGGGGATTTTAGAAGTTCATTTCACAGTGGACTCTGTGTTCTGACAGATTAGCCCAGAAGAATGCACAAAGAACTTCTTGGGTCAAGTACCAGAAGACTTTCTGGTTTTAAGGTGGACAGTGTGTTAGCTAACAGCATGGAGTTACAACCTATCAAGAAACAGATAAATCATTTAGAGGGAAAATTTTGTTTATTCTTAAGACTAATGAGTCATAGAGGACCAGTGAATTCTGTTTGATTATCACTTGTCCTCTCACTGTAGATATAAATTCCATGCTATTCTTGGAGAGCAGCCAGAGATGACAGAATGGATCCTCTGTTATCTCTGTGAGATACTGTTCCTTTCACTAAACATTCATATGTTCCTGTGGTTATAAAATATCACTTACAAAAGATAGTAACTTAATATTTTCACTACTATTGATAAACCCCATGTGATTTTAATCTATTGAGATTTCAGTTCTAAGGCCAGACACAGTGGTTGCTCAACAGCTTGTTCAGTTTTCAATGCAGATGAGTCCAATGCTAGAATTAACAAATTCAAAAGACTGCTCATGTTTTGGATTGTCCTCATGGCTTTCTATTTGCTGTGCAGCATGGTAGAATTGTGCCTGGACTTCTGGTATTTACAAGACAACAGAAAAGAAGACAAATAGTACTGTTTGAATACACAGTGAAAGGAACCCCAGGACAAATTCCTCACTCTTATTACTGGAATGAGAGAACAGACATTTGCACTCAATTACAATCCTATTAAATTCTTTAGTTTTGCTGCCATGGGTAGCAACCCTAGTAACCATGCAGTATAGGCTACAACAGTGGTCTGGGCCATCTTGAGGCTGAAAAGCCAGACTGTCACACAAGGAGACCTGTATGTTTTCCAGAAATCCTTATGGGACCTGAAGGGCTTCTCATAAAACGCCACATGAGCTGAGGTCATGAACTGAATTTCAAGTTTCAGTCTGAGAATGTTAGTTGTGGGGAAGCATCCTTTACACACAGCTGTCACGGACATTCTTTCATAAAAATCCTTTCTTTTAGGATTTTTCCTCTTCTGGGAAGCTGAGGCCCCAGAAAAAAAATATAAACAATTATTATGTGCTGCTGTGGAATGTAACAGGTGCATCTGTGATTGGTCTTCTGTGAGTGTTTGGATTTGCTGACCACTCACGGGAGAGTTTGTCCTTGCTTTCTGCCTGGACACAGAAATTTGTTATTAGATTCCTATTCTATTCTTAGCTTAGCAGCTTCTGAACTTTTCTTTTTATTCCTTTTAGTATAGTCATAATGTATTATATATCATGAAATAATAAATCCAGCCTTCTGATCATGAAGCAAGATTCTCGTCTATCACTCTCACCCTGAAAGACCCTTGCAAAGCCATGTGACACACAGCTGTGTGGGAGATGACAGCTTGTCATCTAATAATAGTTGTGTTGGAAGCTTGTGATTTTGTTTGATGTTTCAAATGAAAAGGCTAAGAAGACTAAGAATGAAATAAAGACTGTACTGTTAGACCATGATTACTAATTATCACAGCATAATGACTGTGGAAACAGCAAGACCAAGGCTCTGGGTTGCAGTCTACAGACACATGGTCTGGAGACTACAGTTACAGCTGGAAACCCAAGGGTGCCAAAAAAAAATAGTGAGGTTTTTGCAGAGCTGAAGATCATGGTTGTTATTGGGTATGGAGGAGTAGCAGGCAAGGTAGAAGGCATAAAAATGCTGATGTTGCAAATACTCTTGGCCCAGCAAAACATACAACATTGTTACAACAAAGACTTCTCATTAGTTAAGGCTAAAAGAACCTGCATCTTTAAAGAGAGAGTTTATGGCAACTGTAAGTCCCAGAAGTGTAAACTG
Source organism: Ammospiza nelsoni (assembly GCF_027579445.1). Taxonomy (NCBI): domain Eukaryota; kingdom Metazoa; phylum Chordata; class Aves; order Passeriformes; family Passerellidae; genus Ammospiza; species Ammospiza nelsoni. Next base: position 57,774,085 of record NC_080633.1, read on the forward strand.
CATTTCTGAGTCTGCTGGGTAGTGGACGTGTGTCCTTCTAGGAAAGAAGTTCCTGGAAGGAACACCCTGGATATAGTGCTCACTAGAACAGGGGGCTATACCCACAAGTTTACAATGACTCTATGTCTGCCAGGAGACGCCACTGGCAGCATACATTATTTCTGAGGGGGTATTTAAAAGCTCAATGTTACTTTTATACCCAAATGTACCAGAAGAGGTAGAGCAGGAGGCATCTGTGGTGGATATGCAGCAATGTGAATGGCACATCCAGGTGTTTGGAGCTAGGCAATATGTAGAAGAATACAGATTTGTCCATTTAGGCTATAATTTAGGTATCATTACTGAAATTACATGAAATATTTCAACCACTCATGCCAACTGTTCAAACCTGGTGCTTATGTTCAGCTTCATCTTGAAGCTCTCAACACGTACCATCCTCCATATTCTTCCACTACTAATTTAAGCAGTATGAAAGCAGAGAGAGTTTTAGACTGCATCAGTACCTCTCCTACAGAGTAAATGAGTTGTGGTTTTGATCAGATTTTCCTCTCGGCTATCATTACTATAAAGGAAGTTGAAAGTATAGGACGCAGGACTGTTGTTCATCTGCTGCTTTAACCATAGACAAAAAGAGATACTTTTTAATTGAGCTAAATGATGGTAACAATAACCTTTGTTTTGCTGAGAGTCTCACAGGACTTAGAGAAGTGATGGATCTGATGTATGTAAATTTGTGCAAAAGAACTGCCTCACAAACTGGGGTGATCTGTGCATAGGAAGGTCATATTGATTGATATCTCCTTGCCCGAAGAGCCACTGCATGTTAATTCATAGTGGGAGAAAGTGTTGGGGTATTTTTAAGCCAAACAATCACCATGAATCTCCCAAGACCTCCTTCCTCCTTTCTCATGATGAAAATTATCACAGGATTAGGGATGTCAGAAAGTTACTTAGGGCAGGAAATTTTTGTGCTGTACTTGTATTACAGGTGATAACTGTCTATAAAGACATATTGCCAGCTGTGCTTATCACATGAACCTGCAGCTAATGTAAATGTGAAAGTAATTTGCCCAAGCTGCAGACTGATGTCTGGGAATGTTTGCAGAAGCACAAGGCCCTGGCTGGCTGTTAAAAAGCAAACTTAATTTGCTATGATTTTTTCATGAGAAATGAAAAGTTTGCAAGGAAAACATCAAATATAAAAATGCTAAAAAAGTTAAACATATTATGGATTGATTTGTAACCTAAACAAAAGCCATACTTCATTCCCCTGTCAAAATAGACAGAGAAATGTTTTTAATTACATAAAGTGTGTGCAGAAAACTGAGTCTTCCAACTCTTATTTAGTACCATTTACATCATACTCAAGTCCCACACTATTCCATACAGCCTTATTAACCACTTTCCCCTTCCCATTCTTTGATATAATACAGAGAGATTATTCCCTTAGTCTATAGACCACCCCTGCAAAATGTCTATAAAATATGTTTAAAATGTCTGTTGAATTCATTTAGTCTGTTACTTTGGGCTCTATTTCTTGCTTCTTGTTACTGGGCATCAAAGCTAACTCAGGTCAAGTCACTGCTTCCTGTAAAGCTTCTCCTCCATTGCCTCAGGTGGTTTCTGCTGTAATTCCTGTACCACACAATTCAAATCATAGTTTACAACAATGTAAAGGTATATCCCTTACAATCTCCATCCCTAGTCATTTTGGGCCAGGTTATAGTGTTTTTAACATTCCATGAACTCCTCTCCTTGTCCCCAGCCTGGCTAACAACAAAGGGTTCCCACTAGAGTCTGCTGTTAGTGTAGTCCACCTCACAGTCCTGCTTGCGCTGCAGGAGATAACTGCTTCACCATGCTCTTTATTGTAGGCTGTGAGGGAATCTCTGCCACCCCTGCTCCAGTGTGGGACCACACCCATGGGAGACAGTCCTTAAAATTGTCCAGTGTGGGGCCTTTGCACAGGTTCCAGTTCTTTGCTAACTGCTCCAGCAGGGCCCCCCATGAGGTCACAAGGCCTTGTCAGCAAACCTGCTCCAATCACAGCATCTCATAGGGTACTGCCTTCAGGCATTCACCTACGCAGGCATAGGGTCCTCCATGGGCTGCAGGTGGGTCTCTGCTCCATCTAGACTGATTCATGTCATAGTCTATTCAGCTGAAGTTCACACTGGAATTCCACCTGTCCAGTATAGCAACACAGAAACAACAGTAACACCCTGGCCATCTGCCAGCCCAGGTATATCACTAAGACTGTTATAAAAATGTTTCCAGGTACAATACAGCAATACAGGGAGACGATAAGCAGTACAGCAATATAGGAAGCAGCAAAAGCAAAAAACATCCACTAATGAGCACTAGACTAATTAACAGTCATGGAAGGGAGCCCCATGGCAAGAACAGGAGCCTGCTGATTACCAGCTAAACAGTACTAATAGCTATAAATTCAATTTAGCACATTCCAGTCAAATCTATCTTTATCTTAAACACTTTGTGCCTCACATTGGGAGCCAAAAAGCTCTGTTGTGGCTTAACCCCAGCCAGCAACCAAGTCCCCCGCAACTGCTCACTCACTCCCCTACCAGTGGGATCAGGGAGAGAAATGTACAGGTAAAAGCTAGAAAACTCATGGGTTGACATAAAGACATTTTAATATGGAAAGCAAAAGCCATGTATACAAGCAAAACTGTGGAAACTGAGAGCACTGGGAATATTTCTCTCTCTGCTCTAGGATGTCCTGACCCCCAGGGGAGCACTGACACCCTTATTCAGGGAGAAAGTTTCCTTGACTTCAAGATAGACTAGAATCCACAAAAGTGTGAAATAGATTATAGAGAGTAGTGTAGGTGTATCACTTGGTGAGAAATTTAAGTTTTAGGATTTTTAGTATGTTGGGGATGGAAGCAAGATGGAGGGCACAGGGTGTCATTGTCCTGGGTTTCTTCTTCATGCTTCTTCTTCCTTCTTCTCTATGGGTTTGGTAGGCATTTTGTAATTGGGCAGAAAAGTCTGCATTGCATGCTCTTTGGGATCAGTTATTGGATTAAAAGGGAAAATAATCTAGGTGTCAGTTCTTAATTGGATAGTTTAGTCTTAAAAGAGCTTGTAATAAAAGACTGTTAGCCATGTTGTGCCTTCTGATGAAAAGCTGCTGAAGTCATGGTTGTGAGACTGTTTTGCTGATAAGAAGTAATAAACACCTGAGTCCGAACATGAACTACCGTCTCAAGTGCCTTCAATCCAGACCCCGAGAAACTGATACAAAACAAAACAAGTAATTAATTCACTGCTTCCCAAGGGCAAGCAGGTGTTCAGCCATCTCCAGGTAAGCAGGGTGCCATCATGAATAATAGTTACTTGGGAATACAAACGTCATCACTCTAAACATCCCACTCTCCTCCTTCTTCCCCTACTTTATATAATAAGCATTATGTCATATGGTCTGGAATCCCTTTGATCAGATTGGGTCACATGTAATGGCTATGTCTCCTCCCAGTTTCCCATGCACTTCCAACTTCCTTGTCAGCATGTCAGTACAAAAAGCCTTGGCTCTGAAAAGGCCTTGGCTCTGTGTAAGCACTGCTAAGCAATAACAAAACCATCTCTATTATGATCACTGTATTCAGCATCAATCTAAAATATAGTCCTATACCAGACACTGTGAAAAAAGTTAAGTCTATCCCAGCCAAAGCAGCACACAAGACATGTGCTTTCATACTCAGGTTAAAAGAAACTAGAGACAGGAAAGTGCTATGTTTGTAATGATATAAAGTGTACACAGAGAAGTGGAATATATGTTCCAAATTATACTCTTTCAATGGAGTTAGCAACAGGACCACAGCAGGATGTTGTCCGCCCTGCCTCTGCCTCTCTCTACCCTAGCTTTGAATCTACTAAGAAACTTGCAAACTTCTTAGCCAGCACCAAAATGCCCATGATCACCATCTATATATTCTCCCAAAGCACCATTTGTCTTCTGTTTTTCCATTGTATTGTGCAATGTGGCCTGTATCTTGCTGCCCCAAGAACTGCCACGATCATTCTGGCATCTTGGGTCCAGGTACACAGGGTCTCTTGATCAGACTCAGAGGACTAGCCTGTTTGCATGGGGAAGAGCTTGCTTGGGATTTCTTGGTGGCCTTCTAAGACTGGGGCATAGTCTTCTTGCATGTTCTAACTTGCTACTATATCTGTATGTTTTTAAGGTTAGGGGAAGTACCTCCTAGACTTCTATTATTATTGCATTAATTTAACAGTGTAAAATCTGTAGACAGTGGTCTTGCAATAGTGTCCCAAAAAAAAAAAAAAAAAAAAAGACGGAATCTACACATTTCAGGAATACCAGAGGAAAGGTGACTCTACTCCCTTTCTTCCCTCCCCTTGCTTGGATCAATGAGAGAGAAAGTAACTAATTTCTGTCCATTCAAGCCCAAATACATGCTATATAATTATTACAATCGGTTCCTCCCAGTCTAAATCTATGTAATCTTTCTTGTGAACATACACACTTATCACACTTCATACCTTATAAATTATATACATGTATGTCAGGTGATGAAGTCTACAGTAATTTTATATATTTAAGCCCTTCATATTTAAAGGAAAAATGTCTTTTACAGGCAACAAAATGTCTAGGGTGGGAGTGACTTAAGACATTTTTTTCTCTCCAGATAAATGTTTTTTTATGTAGTGGAGTGATGAGCTGAAAGTCAGCACATCCTAGTTCAAAATGATGCATAATTTCCTTGACTGGGGCCATTTTCTTGGCTCTAAACCAGACCATATTTCATTAAGAGTTACAAGGCTTTTCTCAGCCCACAGACTTTTCATACATTTTTCCAAATTTCCATTTAGAAGACAGCTCAAAGTGAAAGTGTAATGCTTTAAAGGATGCTACAACTCAAATTAGGACTTTCCTTTGCATTACAGCATAAGCTTTATTCCTATAAGGCAAAACTGGATGATGTTGAGAGCTTATCTCTAAAGAAAACTGAGAGAAATGTAGACAGTTTTGAGAAGTTGTGGAGATGTAGACAGTTTTTCTAAAATCAATCAGCATTTCTTAGTCAGCTTGCAGCATACAGTCTCCAGATAAGTGTGATCAAAGTCCATATAGCAGGCACAACCTAACTTGTTTTCCTGGGACCACAGTAGTATGTGTCATTGAATGACAGTTAAATTTAAAAAAAAATCTTTTAAAGCCTGGCTTTTGTTCCTGTGTTCTGTGGTTACCAAAAGATGCCATTTCCCCACCAGCTGCTTCTCTGCTTCAAACCTGGGTGAAAAGTTTCCCTTGGTTCTTAGTTAGAAAGGTGGTATTTTATGTGTACTTTACTTCCCCAGGCTATTCTGAGAGATACTGGCGAACTATATTGCACTGGGTGACAGTATACAACAGTATGAAGACACTGAGGTGTGATTTAAAAAAAAAATCCACAGAGATTACGTATTCCCAAATGTTGTGAAAATTGTGATTTTTTAATAAGCAGTATATCTAATACAAGTGTAGAAGCGAAGGGAGACGACCCATCCTTTGATCAGCATCGAACTCCAATTTATTGATCCAACATGCACATTTTATAACTGTGTTAATTAAGTTCATACATGTTGCAAAACCCGAGCTCATCATTGGCTACAGATTACACATCAACCCCTCCTTTTGTTTTCAATACCTATGGTTTGTTATTGAGACCAAGACTTATTTTCTCATCCTGTTATGAATGGTTTTCAAGGCCTCCATGTTTGTCACTTTGCTTTCCCATACTTATCCAAGGACAAGATATTTACTTGTTATTAAAAAACAAACTGAGAACTTCTGCTTCTGTTTACAGAAACGTGTCTGAGAATTTTGTTGTTTACAGGAACAGGCTTTGAGAATTTGCTGCTTACAGCTGCCTTTTACTTTTCAATCAGCTGTATATGATTATGGCATGTCTGAACAAAACTCTATTAGCCATGTCTGAGCAAAATTCTCCAACATACAAGTTTTTTTATTATTTAGTTGAACAAAATTCTACAAAGAGAATAAAGTTATGCTGGTTAGTATTTCAGCATGACAGGGTGTATCATAATTTCAGTCAATATTCAAATTTGAAGCTGTAACTGCAGCTATTATAGTTTACAGAAAGATTAGCAGCTTTCTATTGATTTGCAAGATCATTATGTTGCCTAGCTTCCCTGATACATAAAAGATATTTGCTCTCTTTATTGAGAAATAATTGGTCAGAATCAGCTTGTTTGTGTAGACTTACTTCACTTCAGACAAAGCAAAGAAGGTCCTAGTTTTGCCTATGTCCTCTGAGGGTCCTCATTCAGCAGACATATTAAAGAATATGTGATTTAACAGTCACAAGACAGTTAATTAAAAAGAGAATGTGAAGCACCTAGTTTTAGCATAATAACATGCTATTTGGAGTACTCCAGGAAGATTCCAAGTATTTATTGCCTAAAGGGATTCAACTATACTATTTGCCATGTCCCAAAATAACATCCTTAATGAGTATGCAAGAAACTACTCCCCACCCTTTCTACTGAAAATGTAATACTCAGTGAGAGAACTCACTCTTCCAAGGAGTGCATATCAGTGTTACTGCTCAGTGATGAGGGCTCTCACTGGGCAGAGGGACTCCTAGCATTGAGCTGAGCATAATTTCCCTTTGGACAAAAAGCAATGTAATTGGATTATGCAGGGATTTTTCTGCCAAGTACTCTATGTCAGCAGAATAATAAAACAAAGTTAAAGCAAAGTAATATTAAAGCAAAAATAACACTAACTTCTATTGTGTCATCTTAGTGTTTTTACCTGCTACACATATGAAAAAATATTGTTCTTTAAGTAACTCTTTAATTTTTTTATTATGATTCTATATTCTCCTTACATATTTGGGATTATGAAACTAGTTTCACAATTCATTTAAATCTTGGCAATGATTAACCTACAGTGCTTATGTTGCAAGTCAACTCAATTGTGTATGCTAGCAGATACCATTGGGAGAATGGAGAGGGCATTCATTTTGTCAGGAACAACTTCAAGAGATACAAGTGTTTTAAATACTTTAATTATATTTTCCCTCCCTCAGTTTTCCCTCCCTCAAAGTAGTGGTTCAGCAACGATGACAAGGAACAGGTGTATGTGAAAGTCATGTTGGTGTAAGCAAATTTTTTTTTCTACTTCAGCCTGTAGAGAGGTTTGCATGGCAGTCTTTTTTAGTCAGTCACTTCTGTAACTAATAAAATTTGCTCCAGCTGGCACAGACTCTGCAAGTCATAAAAATTGACTATGCATATTCTAAGGGTACATCTCCACAGTTTTGGCATCTTCTCCGCACAACAACCTCTCAGCTCAAGAAGTAAGTGAAATGGTATGTCAAGTGGACGGAGAGGGAAAAGATAGAAAAGTTAATTCTGCAAGTGAAGTTGAACAATACAACAAGAATGAACAGAAATTAGAGCTCAAAGACAGCAGGGCTGTTATAGGCACCATAACACAGGCTTAGCCTTTTTCACAGTGCGAGATGACTTTCATTCTGTTTTATCTCCAGGAAAGATAGAACCTGTTTTTATTAATATTCTATGAGTGTTTCCTATATTGCATGGCAAACTACAGGAGCTAGGTTTCATGACGTGCCCATACCACACAATATTGACACAGTGAGGCAAAAGTAGAAAAGAGAGAATGGAACAGAGGCAACAGATATTTTACCAAGCTTTCTAGTTTCCTTCTATTTTTCTTCTTTGTTAAAAAGCAAATTCTGTTGCACCTAGTTGGTGTGGGCTAGTGGTTGCATTTTTACAAAATCAGAAAAAAGTAGTGTGTGAAGAACCTTTGGAGGTCATTTTGTGCAGCCTCTTACACTAAGGGCGAACTTCAAGGGTAGGGCAAGTTATTCAGGGCCTCATTCAGAAGAACATCAAGGGACACTCAGGCCTGTCTGCTCCCTTTGGGAGAGGAGCCAAACCACAGTAACAAAAGCTAGTACAGTAGGAGATTCTCCAGCCACTGGTTCCACAGTGCCCAAGTGAGACAAGCCGGCCAGCCTCTGGATAACAAAGCTCATGATGAAGCAGAGCTGTAATGGAACTTAAGGCAAGTACATCCATACTATAGATCACAGAGAGACAGAAGGCCCAAGCCTGAATTTAAAGAGAGTTCCTAGATCCAGGGACAGAGAATGTGAAGGCAGAAGTGTCTCAGGTGAGGCTGGTCAGCACAACTTTGACCAATTAGTACATTTAGGGTCTTTGAGAACAAATTACTAAGACAGAGAAGGATAAAAAAATACCTTTCTTTGCTAGTTTCCTTCTTAAATGAGGATACTCAATCACATAAGATCACTTTCCAAAATAAAGAAAATTCAGCTCTGCTGCACAGAACAAATCAATCTGAAGTCGCAAAAGAAATTTGCCTACTGTGGCCCTTTCAACGATCCTGCTGGACAATTAAGCAATATCACAGGGCACTCCTGGAGTTAAAATACATAGTGTAATTTCTTTGCATCTATTTTTTCTGTAACTTCTAGTCATTGACTGTTGGTACTGGTCCTTGAGACAATCATTATCCCTTACTTTTTGGAGAGTTTTTCAGCTTGTCTGGCCAGCTATCTTGCACTTGGAAACTTCTGTTGACCACTGTAAGTTACTGTCTAGAAAGGCAGAGTGCCTATTTCAGGTGCCGGTGTCAGAGAGGCCCATGTACACACCTTTTTGCTTTGTTGTTTATCCATCTCATCTTTACAACAAAATATGCAGGTTTTCATAAAGTAAACGGAAGCCACAAATTTAAGAAATGCAGCTATGTCACAACACCTTAATAGTCTACCCAACCTCATGGAACACAAGCACCACAAACTATCACCATGTAAACTTATTACAGGCCCAACTCAGTCTGAGGATTCCTACAAAGTTCAGCCATGAGTTTTTCCCTTTAGCAAACGAATACAACTCTTGAGTTTCACTCTTTACAGAAGCCACAGAAGTTTACTGAAAGAGGAAATTGTCATGCAAAGGCTGCCCATGAGCCAACAGCATTACTTAGCTAGCAACTCAAGTACAACCAAGTTTGTGCATTTAATGAAAAGTGGCTCATTAAAGGATTACAGCAAATCTCAATCTCATTAGAAACCTGTGTGGTGATATCAGCACATGCTCTGCCATATGATTCCTCAGTAAACATGCTATATTGTAAATATATCTGCCACTCTCCTAGTTTCCTCAGCCTTTGGTTAGCAAAGATTTATATAAGTGCTGAATGGAGGAATAGTTGTTGAATCCAGGTGTGTTCCCAGGCTTTTATAAGTAAAAAATACTTGTCACTAATTTTGCAAATATTGTTCAATAACTATACATACACAGGTTTTGATTTTGTGATGGTATCATAACATGCTTCATATTGTAGTGGATACAACATCCTAAATAACCCATCAAAGGATCCTCCAGTGTTCTCTTGTCAATGTATTTATTATTTATCAAGAAGTCAACCATGTTGCTTGATGTTATTATTTCAGTACCATTCCACCTTCATACCAGTTTGTCCTTGTCTATCAGCATGCTCTAATCCTGGAAGACTGAACCAATTTCTTTAATAATGGAGCGGTTATACCGTGTTTCTGGAGCTGCTGCTGGGTATTCCATATTCACAAAGCAGTGTGAATATACCACTATGCTCTTGTTCAACCTGCCTAAAAATTAACAGTTCACTACTTGAATTGACTGGGTTGGCAATGACTAATTTAATCAGGTTTTCATAGAATTCTATTTCCATGTGCTCTGAATGCAAGACAAGACATGCAATCTGATACTTTGCTTCAGGTGTGTCTCAATCACCATAGATATGAAAAGGCACTGCAGCATCTCTGCATCCCTAGGCATGAACACTTGGGCAATTGATACTCTCTAGCTCTCACAAAATTAGTCCATTGCAATTAAGATGAACTGTGTTCTTGAAGACAGAAATAACAGACTGTAAGGAATCCAGTAATGGGAAGTTATGAAGCTCCTCTTTTCTCATTGAGGAAGCACAAGTGGGTAACAAACTAAGTCTTAAAAAAGTATCACTTGGCAAGGTGCATGGGACTCTGAAAAACACTTGCTAGACAGGAAATAAAAAGCACAATGCAGCTGGCTTGCATTTTCATCATAGTAAAAAACATTAATTCCTGAAGAGTCAGGAAGATCAGGCAAAGGTCTAACTGAAAAGGTGTCAGACTTAATTTGGGTTACACTGTATCCTTTTTGGAGTTACTGCTTCCCAAAATGAATTTTCACCTCTTGTAGTCCTGAACCTCAGATGTATTTATGACTGCATTATAAAGCCTTTATCTCTTCAATTCATGTTACAAACATTTTCTGACATTACTTACTGCAATCATTTGTGAACTACAGGCTTTACTACAAAATCTAAATGGCTGATGAAAAATGGGTCTGAGGAAATCCTAATCATAACCTGCCTTGCTCCCTGTCTTTTATGTTTTTTCTGCTTCTGCTAACAGCTTGAGATCTTTCAGAAACCAGTTTTGAAATACAGAGGAAGTCTATGCAGTTAATTCCATAGAAATTTCCAACCAATTTTCCATTGGTACCAAATCAAATGCCTTGACTCTTTCTTATGTGGACTGTAACACTTTAACTGTTCAGACACATTATCTTGTCCCCAAAATATACAGATCATAATCATCTTTCCTCAAAACAAAATGATCATTAAGTGAGTTAGCTCAACTTTCCTCAGCCACTCTTTTTCTTCTTTTTAAGTATTGATGACTCAATATTTACAAGGCCAGTCATTCCCTCTCTTGGAATTTTCCCTATTTCCCAAGATTTCTAAAGAGTCTGAGATTTCTAAAAATGCAACATTCCCAAGTCCAAGAAGTCAATGGCTAGTTTATTTTCAGTTTCACATGCCTAAACTGCATTAGTCCCGATGATGTGAAAATTTGTAATATTAGTAATTTCTTTCACTCATATAGACTGTTTAAGCATCCTTCTTTCCTGCATTGCTATTTCTGACTTTACATTTATCTGTAACAATAAATATATATTTTTCTTTCTAGTGATTTACTTCTAATATCTTGATAACATCGAAGACAGTACAGGTTTTTAAGGTATTGGTGTCTTTGTGACATCAGTAACTTCCTTAGACAGATGTTTTAAATCACAACTTTATTGTTAGCATTAATTTTATCCCTTTACTATTCTTGGTATATAAACTAGTTTCCTATACAGATCTTCATGTCCTCCACTTTTTAGTTTCTTTTCGGGGCATATTGTAGAATGTTCACCAAAATCCATTTTTGTTAACAAGAGGAATGACTTTTAAAGGTCCATCTGGATATTTCTGTTTGAATTGGTGCTGTCCTGTTGCATTTTTATCTTTCCAAACAGGAAGATGGTAATGGTGGAGAGTTCTGTGTTTTCAGTTAAAATTAACTTTAACATTAAAAGTGCCCCAAAACATCCTTACCTCTGCAGATAACATTAATATTGGAGATCTGCTGTCCTTAGCAATGAAACTATTCTAGTTGCTTTTTTAAGCTTGGAAAAAGGCTGAGGGAGGATGAAGAAACTCTTTTGTTCATGCAGACTCTATTCTTGTTGCTGTAGTGGCACCATGATTTGAATGGAAAGCCCATTACCACATATCAAAATGTTACAATGCATCTCTCTGTGCCCTTTTCTTGCTGCCTAACTGTGAAAAATTACCAAATAATATTGGCTTTGGCATTTATGTATTAGCTTATGCATGTTCTTAGTGATTATACGTATTGAGAAATACGATTAATTCTAACTCTTTTTAACTGCTTGTTAATATAATCTATCAATTAATATAATCTATCAGCTTAAGTATGCACTGTGTTGCTCATAGAAATAGTAGTGTAACGAATATAATATCTATGTATCACTTATGGAAATAATAGTGTGGTGAATATATTATGTTATGGACCTTAGTAAAACATAAGATGTAAAAAAAAAGGCTTTTGTGTAACTAAAAACAGTGTAAGGCTATCCACTGACCAACATGTCCAAGTGATAACCGTGACACAAACAAGAGCACCAGAGGACAATTAGTGAATACCATGTTAAATTTAAGGAGGACATACTAAATCCCTATCAGAGGATGTGAAACAGCAGGATGGAGACAAAAGAAGAAATATAATATATTGATCTGACACACAGGACGTCAGGCAGATAAGCTGGAGTGTGAAGAAGTCAAACAAAGGAGTTCCCAACACACCAGAAAGTTCACAAGAATGTTTGAATAACACAGGAAACACATGAATATACATGTATCTCAGCAATGTAACAGTATAAAGACAACATTGTCTGTAGACACTGATGTGTTCTTTGGCTGTTGGCTAGGAGCATCCCAGTGCTGGAAATATTGTCCTTTTTTATCCTATTATTAAACTTTTAAAAATTCTAAGCAGTGAATTCTGGTTTTCACAATTTGGAGGTTTCACTGAGATATATCTCAAGTCTCTGTGGCTCCGGGGGTCCCGGGCAGGAGGCATCCTGCTTAAAATTACAGCAGTCCACCTGGGCTTTTCCTGCTGCTATGAGAGACTGCGGGTTAACCCTCAGTTGGTAGGATAAAAAAGACAGAAAGAGAAAGGGGAGTAAAACTCTCTAAGAAATCGCATCAATTCCTAAACCGGTGCATAAAGAACCTACGTGGTGAGAATATCACAAAAAGGGGATCGTGAAAAATCTGGGAGTCTGGGTGCGTGTGCATGAGACACGGACAGGGCAGTCCCCGATCTGCCACGTGAGAGCAAAATCTTTTTAACTGCTTTTCTGTCCCCCCACGCGGGGCCCGGCCTGTAACGAGACAATGCCAATGTTGGAGGCTGAGTGAGAATCTGGAGTAAGGGAAACTTTAGCCACTTTGCGGTTAAAACGGGGATTAAGGGATGAAAGAGGAGAGGAATTGCCTGGAATTTCAACTGTAGAAATCCTAATTCCGAGGTAGTGCTGCACTCGACCCATGTCTGACAGTCTATAGGAATCTAGGTTATAATGGGTGTTAGGATAGTTAAAAGGTTAACATAGAACCTTCAAAGGCAAGGGGCAGGGCCTAGGCCCCAATATATCCTTGAGACATGACTAATTTGGCTGATATGGAGTGTTTAGCTGCTAAGTAGAGAAACACTGCCTGAGAAATTGAGAAATTGATTAGGTATGGTTGACAACAAGGCTTTTGAGAACCTTGTTGCAGGACCTTTGAAGTTTTTTTTATGTGCTGGGTTTTTTATAAAAAGTTTTTACGTTGGGGGGATCTTAGAAGGATTGAAGACGATTTTTAAGAAAAGGGCATTGTGTAACTAATAAGCATTGGTACAGGAATATTAGAACCTAACTCAACAAGAAGAATACTTTATTATGGTGTAAATGTGTGTGAGATGTATGTGTATGTCCCTCATTTTGTGTGACTCGCTGCAGAAAGGCAGAGCACTCATTGTATTGTTTCATAATAAAATTTTTGTGTTGTTTGTATAAGTGCAATTTTGTGTTTGAGTTGTGGACCTGGCTGTGAGCCTTGGGTCTTGTGTTAGTGTAAAACTTGTCATAAGAGGTGGTATTGTACTCCCTCTCACAGGAGTGCCTGCTGTCAGGAGTGCCGTAGGGCCAAATTGAGAACCAGATCTCAGGCAATAAATGACATAATTTCTGTAGGACATGAAGAAGTGGGTAGCCCAAGGATAAGAGAAGCCTGGAGTGAAGCAGAAGCTGTCACAACAGGCAGAGATCATCAAAGTAGTGTGTGGAAGACAGTATTTATTTCCCAGGATTTGGACTAAATCCGAGGAGAGTTGGGAAAAAAAAACTGTAAAGAGTGTGTAGTTAGATTCACTTGGAAGCTAAGAAAGAAGATAGGCCACCAGGGTGGTGTAGCAGGTGCTGGGACAAACGAATAAGAATGGAACACAAAGCAAGCAAAAAGAAAGCACCCACAGATATACCTCCCCATAGTCCCCTTGGTATAAAGTTGGCACAGTGGGAGCAGAACCCTGACACAAAGAATAACAATAAGATCAAAATGACACATTATTGTATGATTTAGTGAACTAAAGAAGAGATAAGATCAGACCATTTATTCTGGCCCCTACATGGGTCTTTTGAAAGGGAAATATGCCAAGCCTTAAATACTTATGTAAATGACAAGAAAAGTGTCAGGCAAGGAGAAAAGGATTATGCTGCTTGCTCGGGGAAGGTAAACTCTCTGGGAGAAACGAAGGTGTTTAAATTAGAAGAAGACAAAAAGAGGGACCCCTTAGACTGTCTTCCCCCCCATATCTGCCAGCACCTAATGAACCCCCTCAGCCCCCTGACAGGCCTAGTCAGAATACCTTGGGAAGAGCTGCTCAGCAGGAGGAATTAAAAAGGGAAGACCAAGCAGCATCACTATACCCCCTCTGGGAAGTTCCACTGGGAGGGGCATCAGGGGGGATTGGGTTTGTCACAGTCCCATTCAATTCCTCCAAAGTAAGAGCATTCAAAAAGGAATTGAGAGGTCTATTTGAAGACCCTATTGGATTACCAGAATAAGTAGACCAGTTTTTAGGGCCTAATATTTATACTTGGGAAGAAATGCAATCTATACTAAACCTTTTGTTTACATTTGAAAAAAGACAGATGATTTGAGCTGCTGGTATGTGAATATGGGAGACAGAATATGTCAACAGACCCCCTGGGGATGATAAAATGCAACTACAGTCTATAGCACAGGATGTGGGACCATAATGACCCCAGGGGAAGGCAAACATGGAAGATTATAGAACGCTGATAATCAGGGGAATTAGGGAAACAGTTCCCCGTAATCAGAACGCACACACAGCGTTTGCAGAGCAACAAAAAAAAGATGAAACCCCAACTGAATGGCTGGAGAGGTTTAAAAGGAATATGAGGCAGTACTCAAGAATGGATACTGATAGGGAGGTGGGACAAACACCGCTAAAAGTGACCTTTGACACATATGCCTGGCCGGTTATAAGAAAGAAGCTAGAAGGATTAGAGGATTGGCAAGACAGAGGGTTGAATGACCTGCTAAAGGAAGCCCAAAAGGTATATGTACGAAGAGATGAAGAAAAAGAAAAGGCAAAGGCTAAGATAATGGCAGCTGCTATTGCTGAAGGAAACCCCTGGGTAAAGACTCACTCCTGTAGGGAGGTGAGGCCCCAGTCAGGCCACAGCAAGGGGGGCTGGGAGGAAATTAAGGGGCATAGAGCTCCCTTGGAGAGAGGCCCTACAAGGGAAGAAGGGGAATTTAATAATCAGGGCCCAATCTGCCATTTTTGGAAGAAAATTGGACACTAAGGATGAAACTGCCCACAGAGAGAAAAGGATCTGAAAGTTTTCAAGGAGGTTCAAGAAACAGACAAATAGGGGGGTCAAGGGCTCTATCTCCTGGGGGCAAAATACCAACAGGAGCCCTTGATAACTTTTAAAGTAGGCCCCCAGGAGGAGGAATTCGAGTTTTTAGCGGATACAGGGGCAGAGAGGACATGTGTGTGTAAAACCCTAACAAAGAGAAAAGCCAAGATACAATTCAAGTAGCAGGGGCAAAAGGGGAAGGATTTAGAGTGCCAGTCATAAAACATGATATTTGAAGTAACCAACAAGATAGGAATGGGGGATGTTTTATTTGTACCAGGGCCAGGATGTAATCTGCTGGAAAGGGAGTTGCAGCTACAGTTAGGCATAGGAGTCCTTCCAGAGGGGGATAAAATGGTAGTTAAATTCCTCAGGTTAAAAGAAGATGAAAAGCAAATTGAAGTAGTTTAGGCCAAACCTGGAAATAAGGGTAAGTTAAACATAACCCCTATCTATAGTAGTGTAACTGCGACTAAGGATACAGCAATATCCACTCTCTCTCAAAGCAAGAAAAGGGTTGAAAACTGTAAATCATTAATTAATCAAAGATGAAACTTTGGAGCCATGCATGTCTCCCCACAATACCTCCATATTATCAGTAAAACAATCAAACGGAACAGAAGCTCATCCAAGACCTGAGACAAGTAAACAAAAGAACTATAGAATGATATGCAGTAGTACCAAATCCCTATACACTGTTAAGTAGAATTCCTTCATCACACCAGTGCTTCAGTGTGATAGATCTCAAAGATGCCTTTTGGGCCTGTCCCCTTGCAGAGGAAAGCAGAGATATATTTGCTTTCAAATGGGAAGATCCTGATACAGGGAGAGAGCAAAAATTCAGATGGACTAAATTGGCCCAAGGATTTACTGAATTCCCTAATTTATTTGGACAAGCCCTAGAAGAGGTACTGCAATGTTTCCCTGTGAGCTTTATTGATTCTTTTGTATCCCCAAAGGTCAGAAGCCTTCCAAACTCTGGGGCGGTGGTTTGCTACCTCCCCAGTTGGGGGTATCAGGTATATGCAAACTAAGAAACACCAGGTCCATAGATGAGCCTAGAGTTTTTGCTTTTGCCTGTGATGTGCAGAAAGAACAACCATTAGCCTTTTGTCACAGGGCTTGCAAGGGTTGCAGGGTGAGAGAGAGATGAGAATGTTGACCTCATCTTCAGAAGGCTTGATTTATTATTTTATGATATTACATTATGACTATACTAAAAAGAATAGAGAGAAATGTTCTCAGAAAGCTAGCTAAGCTAAGAATAGAAAAGGAATTAATAACAAAGGTCTGTGTCTCAGCACAGAGTGAGACCCAGCTCTGCCGTGAGTGGTCAGTAAATCCAAACATCCACCCGAGACCAATCACGGATCCACCTGTTGCATTCCACAGCAGCAGATAACCATTGTTTACATTTTGTTGCTGAGGCCACAGCTTCTCCAGAAGGGGGAAAAATCCTAAAGAAAGGATTTTTATGAAAAGATGTCGTGACAGCCTTTTCTGCTGAGACACCTCCCAGATTTATTCTTGATCACATACCCGGCTTAAAGCATCCTGGAATGAGACACTCAAGTTGGGTACAATGTCAATGTGAAAACTGTGGCCAGCTCTGGCACTGTAGCTCAGCAAGCATGTAACAAAATTTGTCAAGATAAAGGGAAAGCATGCTTGCTCAGGCAGCAAGCATGTAACAAAATTTGTCAAGATAAAGGGAAAAGTCCCAACACTAATGGAGGGCAGGTACCAATTCTAACACTTTGTTGTGGAGTTGAGTGGATGATCCCTGATATTCACAAGCTATTAGAAGTTGAGTGGGAGGTACTAAATCAAAAACAGAGACCGTATTTTGAATGCAGGCAACTACTCTATATGATGGGGAGATAATAAGACCCTATTCTGAGAGTGAACTTAATAAGGGCTGACTATGTAAGGAACTATAGAGAATCACAAAATGAGAAAAGCAGGTTACATAGGTAATTTTGGGATAAGGAGACCAGAAGGCAAGACCAAATTAACCACTATACTTGTCACCACTCATGTCCACATGCTGTGGGCAGCAACGTCACCAGGCATGGCAGGGGGGGGTACACATTATACTGGGCTTCTGTTACTCCTTATTAATCATGTCACCTTTGGGAATCCAGATGATCCCTGCCACAAATGCTACAGACCACTATACCATGGGAAAACCCAAAGTTCTTACTTTAGATTTCATACCTTCATTAGCCACCACTGCTGTAACTCCTCTCAGGTAGACACCTGCATACAAAATGACTGAATGTATAAAGTTACCAAAACTGTAGGGTCAAAACAGAGGTGCCCACGAGGACATAAATGGGTTTGTTTCCCCACGAGTCAAACCCGAGAATAGAAAAAGGAACAAGATTTGATACAAGACTAAATATGGGAACAAATAAGGATAAACAAAACAAAGAAAACAGACAGAGCAACCCACCACTCTGAAGCCAACTCCATGTGGAGGTTTATATGCAAAATTCAGAGAACAACTGGAAAATGAAATAGAAATACCAAAGTTAGGGGAAAATTTCTTTGTACCTCTGGGAGAAAGGATCAGCAGGGAGCTAAATGTTACCAGCTGCTGGGTTTGTGGAGGAGCTTTAATATCTGAAGAATGGCCATAGAAGAGTAGTAGCCTAGGCCCAGTTGAACTTCTCAAATGGAACAGATCCAAAATAAAAGGGGAAAATCAGACAGAGGGGTGGATATTAAGTTCAGACATAATTGGAGAGGAGTGCCTCCAGCCTATGGGAAGAGACTTTTCAGACAAGGACAGACCTCTTATAAAAGTGTTAAAGTATATAATGGAACTTTCACATGGTGGATCCCTGGACTAATATCCCAATATTGGACCCAGGAAAGGAAAAAGAATTGTAAATATGAAAAAGAAATTAAACTTTTCCGGTGCAATGACTCTGGGAAAAATCCCTATTATGGGACTCCTGAAATATCTGAATTTTGGGAAAATATTAATTACCAAAGGAGCAAATAAAGGAAAGCACCAGATGGCTTATTTTGGATATGCGGAAAAAGAGCTTATTCAGAACTTCCTCTCCTATGGAAAGGAAGTTGCACTCTGGGAATTATACAACCAGGATTTTTCCTGTTGCCAAGCCAAGATGGAGATGATCTGGGAATACTGATGCCCTAAAAAGAAAGAAAAGAGAACTAATTGGAGAAATTGGGGGATACCAAAAGTGGGGTGATGAAGAGTGGCCACCTGAATGGATAATACAGACATATGGTCCAGCTACCTGGGCACAAGATGGGAGTTGGAGATATTGAACCCCAATTTATATGTTGAATTGCATCATAAGACTACAAGCAGTTGTAGAAATCATACCTAATGAAACAGCACGGGGTTGGTGGAATGAATAGCCAAACAGCAAAAGCAAACCAGAGATGCAGTGCATCAAAATCGGTTAGCACTAGACTATTTGTTAGCAGAAGAGGGAGGGGTTTAACACATCTGATGCTGTCTACAAATTGATGATATTGGGGATGCAGCTGGATATAGCGAGAAACATCTGGAAAATAGGCCATGTGCCAGTACACACATGGGAATCTATAATGAATACAGGATGGTTGGAAGATTTTTTTTTGGAATATCCTGGTGGAAGAGGGCCGGATTTGTATTGCTATGTGGAATAACAGGTCTAATCTTTTTCCATGTTTGATCTAATGCTTTATTCAATTAATCACTTATGTAGTCCAAAACATGCAAATAATGACAGTATCCACCAATCCAAAGTCGGGAGCCACAGGACGAAAGCAGAAAATTATGGTATTGAGAAAAGAAAAAGATGATGAAAACAAGGCATTTAAGACCTATGAAAAGTATCAGTATGCCAAAAGTGTAGAAGTACAAAAGTTGTAGCTCAAGCCAAATACAGTAAGAAAAACAAAGAGGAGGGATTGTGAATTCTGTTTTTCAGGGAATTCTGTTTTTCACTGAAATCTGGTTCAGTAAATGCTGTTTTTCAAACCAATCATCTCCACATCTGCCAGCTCACTGCCACTTTTGATGGCCAGAATAATTTGCCTACTCCCTTCTCTGAAAGCCTTTATGCTGTGGGACAGACTGCAGTGTTACATATACATCTTCCATCCCAATGAAGTATAGGAGTCACAAAACTACCAGTCCTCTTCCAAAAGACACAGATACAGACTGAATGAATAGTCTTTCTGGTTTATTCTAGCACTTGCTAGAAGAACAAGAAAAATGTCCTTTGCTTTTAAATCTGTTTCTCTACTTTTGGAGTGGAGATGCTATGACCTCCTTTGAGATGGAAGTTGTAGGTAACCAAGAGCTATATCTCATCACTAGTATCATTAATATTTAATTTGATACACTGCTCATCCACTGACTCTTTGAATCTGCATCACTGCTGGTCAGAGTTTAAATGCTGACTCTGGTCTGAATCCCAGGACCTTCACCTGTCTACTGCAAAGCATGGCTGCTGTGTAGGAAAGCAGATTTCTGGGAGCTGTGTTTATGTCCTGGTAGTCCAAAGGCACACAGTGAATTTTCTCCACTTGTCCAAAAGGTGATCATAAATCCCCTGCTTAGGCCTTTTGGATACTGTCATCCCTTCAGTGATCTGGAGGATTAAGGCCCTACAGCCTGGCTCTGGTTTCGTTTGGAAAGCAGTTTCTGTCTGGTGGGATCAGAGGACCAGTAGCCTGGTGGTCTTAGCGCTTTAAGGATAACTGCAAGCCAAGGTTTGAGGAAGAGGGGATGCCCCAGGGCCCGTGCCCCTCCCTTCGGAGTTACGGCCGCAGCGCCATCAGGCAAACGGTGAGGGGGAAGTGGCGCGGTGCCGGCCACCGCCCCCCCGCTGCGTGAGGAAATGGCTCTCACGTGAGGGAGGCGGCAGCGCCCGACTCACCCTGCCCGCTGCCCTGGGAGGAGGCGCCAGCGGCTCTGGGGCCGTCTGCAGCATGCCGACGAGCTTCACGGTGGTGCCGGTGGAGGCGCAGGGCGAGGAGCGGCAGCGGGATGGGCAGCAGCGAGAGGAGGAAGATGAAGGCGACGAGAGAGACCGGGGCACTGGTGAGAGAGTGGTGAAGCGCCGGTGGTCAACGCCTAAAGAGAGCGTCGGCTCTTTGCGTGCGGAGGAGTGGGTCTGTGGCGGGCCTGCGGGCCGACAGAGAGTCCCCGAATACTGTGGAGGGGCCGCATCGCCTCTCTGCAGGGAGCGATGCCGGGGCTACCTGTCCAGGTGTAGAAGTGCGGTTCCGGAAAGGGCGAAAGTCTGGCGCCTGGGGTGGCTGAGAGCCTGTTTCTCTTTGTTTCCATTAGTCAGCGCCGTTGGCCGAAAGGAGGAAGTACTTATGGGCGGCTCCAGCCGGGGGAGAGGAGCAGCCCGCGGTCGGGCGCGGCGCCTGCCCGGGGCGGTGTGCGACGGGAAGCGGGCGGAAGCAGCATCGCCCACGGCGGTCTAACGAACGGGGAAAATACGTAGAATCAATCGTTTCGGTTGGAAGAGATCTTGAAGATCAGATCATCAAATCCAACCATTAGGCTGTCTTAAAGGCTAACTGCTGTTGGAGCACACTAGAGAGAGGGCTAAGAGGCAAGATTCAGATTGTGGAGAAGAGCCCAATTTTACCTGCGTTGCTCCAGGTGTTTGTCCAGCCATGTGCTTTTGCATCAGATATAGCGTCTAGGGTTAAGTAGGTGTTTGCTACGAGATGCCGTCGCGTTCGGAGCCTTGCTTCTTGTTAGGCCTCGTTCCTGAAGTCTCCTGGGGAAGTAGAATCAAACCGGAGGTGGAGCTCGGGCATCGTGAGTGAGGGTCTGCTCAGGACAGCCCCTAATGCAGGGACAGTAGTATTTCTCTGCCAGCGTTGCTGGGGAAATGAGTGATTCTTCACTTGCATGACAAGGCACTGCTGGGAAAGCAGTAATTTTTGTGGCGCTTAACACTGCCTTTTTCCGAAGCGTGTTGCAGCAGCAATACCAAGTATGTTGTGTGAATCACTGCTAGCACTTCGAGAGCTAGTTCACATGTTGCACTTTATTCTGGATGCTTTGTTACAATCGATACTTCTGTAAAGGTTTGTGGGGGGATTAACTTTGTTACATGACAACAGGTGAATAAATGGCGGTTTGTAAAAGGCATCTTATTTTGGTGGTACAGGTGACAGATAAATAGGGCTAATTCCGTGTGATGTGGGATATGAATGTAAAGAGATAAAAACAGATATTTGACAAATTTAATATATTTACATTATTTTAGGAAGCTAATATAGTAAAACACCAAGCTGACACAGTTAGGTTATTTTCTTCCAAAGCTTTCTACTCTAAAATCCTACTTACCTATTAAAGATCTATAATACATCTAGTTGCCTTTCCCTTAGTATATTCAAACAATCTCTAGGTGTTCTAATAACTGCCTGTTCTTTTCCGAACTAAATGCAATAGAAAAACCAAAGCAATATAAGCTGTGAAAGTTTAACAATTTGTTTCTGACAACAAACAACAACAACAACAGTTTGTTTCTGTGACATCTCTTTGTACTAGATGGATGACTTGCAGTACAGCATTAATCTGGATAAATTTTGTTTTGGTAGAAGAGCTAGTCAGAGAGGCATGGTGTATGATGTTTACACAGGTGGCATTTTAAAATACTGACTATACATACAGGCAAAGTTAGACAGCATTTGTTAGACTGCATGTATATATGAAGTATCTGAAAGGCTTGGAACATTTTTAAATCCTGGGAAGTTGAGAGGAAGTGAGGAACTGCTATTTTCACAGTGGTTTATCACAACCCTAAAGACCAGAGATAAATAAAAAAAAAATTATGTGATTAGGTAGTGTTTTGGGGACTAGTAGTTACAATTGCAAGATATATTTAAATACTGTTATGGATCTGTATCAGTCAAGGGGATGAATTTATGTATGACTCTTCTTGGGTGTTTGTAAAATTGGAAGTAGAGAGGAAAACTGAAAAGGGGAGGCATTGATTTGTATATAAATTATAGGCAAAGAGTTCTGACCTCATGGAGAGATTAAATGCTACCCTCTGACAGAGAGTTTTGGGAAGTGAAAGATGTGCTACTTAGTGTTGCTTTGGGTATTGTATGGAATTGTTAAGTTAATGCTGTATAATAAAATAATTGTTCTTGAGTTATTCTTCTGAAAACTAAAGAATTCTGAAATGTTTGTACTTCTGATAGCTGCTGTAGTTAAGCCCATCTAAAAGCCTGCTGCTCAGAGAAGGACTCCTTGCCCTTCTCACTGCTCCAGCCTTGAGAAAAAGGCTAAGAAGTAAATTATTTCTTTCCTTGTCCTCCTCTGTGTCTTGGTTTGCTTCCTTTTTCCTGCGCTTGACCATCAGACGCTTCACTGGTCTGGTTCAGCATGTTAAACTGTGAGTAAAGTAAACTGCTGGAGAAGTAAAAATCATTTTGGGTTGAGGTGAGTACTGCAAAAAGTGAGAATGGCTAGGGTTGTGTCAAGGTGAGAGGTGGGTAAAGCTGAGAGCAGAGATGAACATAAAAAAGACGAGAATGGGAACTTCCCATTTGATTTAGCCTATATAGCTCAGCATGCTATTTTGTTCCAGTTGTTTAGAAATCTAGCATGTTAACAGTTTTGATTGAATTGTCTGTCTTAAAAACCAAGTAGTTTTTCCTTGACTGCACTAGTACCTTTTTTTTTAAAAAAAAAAACAACCTACCAAATACATGAAAACCTGACAAACCTGTCCCATCAAACTCTGCTAGTTTTTTTTGAGGGAATCAGTTGTATGCTGTCTAGTCATTAGATCAACAGTAGTTTTGATTTTTATTAGCAAGGCACTTAGCAATTGGTGCACAGTTTTGTGCATTTATCCCCTTTCACACATTCTTACCTGATAATCATCTGTGTCATAAAGGAGTAACCTGGGATGTTCTTGTTCTATGATCTGCACTCCTTCTTAATAATCTGAAATTCCATAGCTTCATATTTTCTGACTATATGATACTTTGATGTATGTGAAAGGAGGAGAAGACATTTGTGACTCCCTATGGGGCTGGGCTGTAGCACTAGTCACAGTAGTACTTCAGAAAAGGCAGAATACTTCAAGTTAACATGGTTTAGGGTGCAGCCTGCTAACTCAAATATTCACAAAGTGGCAGAAAGAAGACATGCCTGTTTTCTGTGTCTTTCAATGTGCTTATAATAGACTACAAAGAAAGGGTAGTCAGGAGATAGTAAATGGTTGAAGAGGAGAAGGAAATATGAGCCTATAGACAGTAAGGGATGAAGTTTTATAAGAAATTCTGGGCTTGATTTGTTTTGGGTGTTTTGTTTGTTTTTTTCACACATAGTTGTAGTGACTGTCTAGATAGACCTGTAAAAATTTTGTAAAGTTGATCAGCTTTTCGTTCCCTAGCAGCTGTGTGTATCAGGTGCTTCAAGACATCGCTAGTATTTTTAGCATCCCATAGTATTATTTACCTTGCCATAGCAGTTTCTTATTTAGAAACTAATATGAGAACTAACTCCTGCAAATTCTTTTAAAATTGAAGACCCTCAAATACAAGGAATAGCAATAACAAACCTGATCATCTACGAAGAAGCCATCATATAACTAATGAAGCATGGATTCCGTGAATTTCTGTAAAATGTTACTTATTGGAAAACCAGGGAATAGTCGACACGTATGTGTCTGTGTGTGTATATGTGCAATGGAGGAAGATAATTAATCTCACGGAGAAGTCTAGTGTATTTTGAGTCAACCCTTCAACCTTAACTGCCACAATTGACCATGCTTGCAGCATAGATGTTATGATCAGAGAAAAATAGATTTTAGATGTTATTCAAAGATTTGATCCCAGGAACTGTTCCTGTCACTGGCATCCATTTAACAGAATTGAAACACTTTTTATGAGTTTAAGGCTGATTTAAAATGTGTAATACATTAATCCATAAACTAGAAAACAGTGACATATTTAATTTGAAAGAAAATTAATAAATTATGCTGCCAGTCTAAAAAGAAACCTTTATAAATTAAAAATATTTGTTTTTAAAAAGAGCTTACAAAATTACTAGAACTATATTTTAAAGTGTTTATCTGCTACATCTTAAGTAGAACAAATGCCAACTATTTCTACATAAAATCAATGTTTAAAAACTGACTTGCTTAAGGTCTGCTAATACATACAGATATCTTTTGGTGTGTAAAGAAGGTTTTTTAATAGTAGATAGGTCTTTGGAATAGGTTAATACTAATTGTTGCTAATCTCTACTGATCTGTTTAGTGGATATATTTTAAAATTAATTTATTTGATAGAAATAAAACTTTTAAAGTACTTATTAGATGGACACATGGGATGTTTCAGTGACTTGATCCTTCCCATATCACTAAGCAGGGTGTTAATTGCTGACAAAAATCCTTCATCTTAATTCTCTTCAGTGAGTTCTGTGACTCTCATGTAGTTCATGTCATGTGCACTCGTGCAGCCTGAAGTCTTAATGACTTGTTTCAGGATTAATCCAATGCTAGTAAGAAACAGGATTTGAGGTCTTACACTAAGCTGGGAGGAAGGAGCTGTCAGTTTCCTCTTTCAGTTCTTGATACCTGAAGAATCATCAGATGAGACTGACTTAATTTTCCTTAATCATGAGTGAGCAAGATTTTGAAGCAAACGGGCCAAATCCAAGTGAGTCTCTTTACAAGACAATACTGTGGTTTTCTAATATCTTTCTTACTGAAATAGGAGGTTCTTTTATTTCCAGCCATATTTTAAAGAATTTATAAAGAGCTTTTGCAGTTTTCATTAGAAGTAAGTTGTGCTTGATGATAATAGCAGCCTAAGTAAAGAAAAATCTAAGATTTAGCAATGTTGATAACATAGATGATGGATGTAATATTAGAATCATCCATTATGTAAAGAGGTTTATTTACAAGGGGTTTAAATACACTTTGTTGTGCATATCAGTATAACATATAAATTATGCTAATCATTAATAAAATACTGGAAGAAATTTGTGATGTAGTAAATATATTTAGACATTAAATTACTAAAAAGAACCCAATAACACAAACCTTTTGAGTTAGATTGCACTGAATTCTTAAACAAATGTAGCACAAGAATCGAGGCAAAGTGTGTTCAAACAAGTTTATGGATGCCTTTTTCATAATTTGCATTATAGGAAGACAGTGGCTTTTAAAAATTTGACTGTATTGTAGAACTCCAAGGTGGCTTTTAAAAACATGACTATGTTTTAGAGCTCTAAGGAGTGCTCCAGTATGTGGATTTAGATTAGAAGTGTTAGGACATTTAATTTATAAGATTCTATGACTTCCCTTTTGTTGCCTGCCAATCAAAAACTTGAACATACAGGAAGGAAATATGCATGATAGAGAAGATAGAATTACAGATTTTGCCACAGGCAGCTTTCTTGGATGCGATGGTCATATACATCAGTTTTATTGACTTTTAAACTTTATGCGTTTTTACCTTAAAAAGTTTTGTTACACTAACATTAAATGTTTGCTGTCTCTTGTGCAAACAGGATCCCATTTTCATATTCTCAGTTTGCAGTGGCTTGTTCTTAATATGACCAAATACTATCTGAATGAAAATGTTACCTTTTTTTTATTTAAAACTGTTACATTTCACCTGTATATGGCTAACCAGAACCTATCTCAAGGTACATGGACTGTGATTAAGAGTTGCCCTTTGCAAACTGTGAAGAGTTAGGACTTTTTTGTTAAGGGTTATTCCCCAACTGCAGTTCTGCTTTAGATAACAACATACAAAATTAGCAATTTCTAGTGGGAATCAAAGCTTTTCTAGTTTAACACATGTACTTGTTTGGAGAACAGTTATACATTATCATAGCTGAGCTACTGTATTTGAGGGTATGATGTTCAAAAGTTTATGTAATTCTCACTCCTTTGAACAAC
The DNA here is from genome assembly GCF_027579445.1 of Ammospiza nelsoni. Classification (NCBI taxonomy): domain Eukaryota; kingdom Metazoa; phylum Chordata; class Aves; order Passeriformes; family Passerellidae; genus Ammospiza; species Ammospiza nelsoni. Next base: position 57,800,376 of record NC_080633.1, read on the forward strand.
ACTTGTATTCTTTTGCCATATGAAAGCTATCTACTTTTATTTTTCAGATAGATGTTAAACTCTTACAGCATGTCAGGAGAAAAAGGTGCTTGCTTTTTTGGACAAAACATGTTTGAATACAAGGTAAACAGGAGCATTAGGAGCATTACTTGGATATGAATCATGATGGCAAACATAGTGTGGGACAGTGAGGAAGCAGTGAATCTAGAAAGGATTTAGGGGTCAGACTGGAATAGAATATCACGAGCTTGGTTTAATGCTATGGTAAAGAGGGCCAGCCTGATCCTCGGAGGAGAGGTGACAATTATACTTCTGTAAATAGCGTTGACTGAGGCTGGTGTTAGAACACTGTATTTGATTATCAGAGTTTGATTTTTTTTTTTTTGATGTTGTGTAACTTAAAACCTGTACAGAACGTTTCCACAAAAAAAAATTAAAAGTTAGAAAAATGTTTTAGGACCTTTTTTGATTTTTCAAGAGATAGGTTGAGATGATTTAAATAAGTATAGTTACCTTCACTGAGAGAAAATACTGTAAGTGGTTAAATTTGGAAGCAGTTACTAGGATGTTATACCTGGAAGTTTGAAAGAACCAAATTTAAGTAGAAATATGGAACAATTTGAGATTTTTTTCAATATTAAAACCCTTAAGCTTTACATGAATTAATAGGTTTTTTTCTTATTTCAGTTCTGAAAACATCAAGAGATGCACTGCTTAATTTTCAATATGATTTTTTTAAAGTTATAGAGCTTAGTGATCAAATGAAATTCCTAAGCCTGCAAAAAGATGGGAAATTAGATTAGATAGTCAAATATTTTTGTTCTAATCTCCTGATCAGGCATCACAGTGCAAATTTAGGATTACTTAAATGGTAGTTTCCTGTCCTCTATCCTTTCTCTGCTACTTTTTCTATAACAAGAAAGCTATAACATACATTTTTCATACTCTGCTACTTGTGATTCAGGAGTGGGGAAGGAAGCAGAGGTAGAATTGTTATGAATGCTAAGGAAGCTGTTTCTGTTTGAGTAATTGCTCATTACTACACTGATTGTCTCTGGTGACAGCATATGGATTTATGTGAGGAGCAGTATGATATGGGGATGCAGAGTGGTGAGTAGTAAGTGTGAAAGGGGAATTGCAAAATTGTTACAGTTTGAAGGGACTTGTGGAGATCATGTTAGTCCAACCCCTGAATAAGAGGGCTATCTTATTGACGAAGTTGGCGTCTCCATATTTAACCTCTACTGTTGGATTCTAGTTTACACTGTATAAAATGGGCCAGTTTGGATCAGCTTAGAAATTTTACCTGTTAACATACTTTAAAAGTAATCTACTTTTTGGTGTTTCTGACGATTGCTACTCTGAAACTTCTGAAGAAGATAAATTTGCATACCATGCTGCCTTTTGTGTCTGTGACCAGCACTGAATTGTGATGTGCAAAAATTGTTACCTTGTTTGGTGTGTGAAAGTGTTAATAAAAAGTCATCTGATGACAATGTCAGAAAATTTAAGGCCAGAACAGCTCTGGTATAGTTTATAATAATTTGTGTGGGTTACACTGCATTGGCATTTGGGGGACTAGTGTGTATGGATGTGCACATTTAGTGTGTAATGATGTGCATCAACACACTAAATATTATCTTCAGATATATCTCCTACCTTCTCTTCTTGTAGCTGTATGTCTTGTTTACAAAAAAAATGTCATTGCAGCTAATTTCCATTCAGACATAATCACTCACCACAGTGCTTGAGTATATGTAGAAATCAAGAGTAGGGTTTTTTGCATGTCCCATCCACACAGCAAGTACCACATAGGCTTTTAGGAAAGGTACATTAGAGTGAGAGACAACTGCTCACTTTAAAAATTTTAAAAGGTTTATTAAGCCTTAACAAAAATATAACAAAAGGACTAAATAAGGAAAAAGTTGCAGCGCTGGGAGCTGCCTTCATGGCTGCCTACCATGTGGCTGGTTCATCTGCAAGATGGATGCTCCGTCTTTTATACCCCTGGGGGTTGCATCAGCCAACACTGGCCCCTTCCAAAGTCTGTCAGTCAGCTCTTCTTTGCCGAGTCAGGTGTTGTCATGCTGCGCCCCCTTAGCAACAAGCTTTTCTGTTCTCAGCTGCCCCAGGTAAGGGGCAGATGTGCACACCTTCTCTCTACCTGTCCTAGACACCCCAGGCTGTCTGATGGCAACAATACAGAGTGGGAGGAAAATGGAACTATGGGGAGAACAGAGGACATCTAAACTACATTACCATAATTATACATTAATAAAACTTCTCTTAATTTTCACAAAATGTTCATCTTTTAATTGTAAGAGCCAATCATCTCATTATCTATCTATAGCAATTAGTCACGGCTTTAGGTTGTCTACTGCTCCAGCAGTAAGCACAGAATTGTGTTAGTTTATAAGAACATTCCATATCAGACTAAAAATTGTAATAATAATTTTTAAAGAAGGTACAAGGATAGAAACATAATTTTTAAAACTTAGGCTTTGATGACTTAGTTGAGTGACATGGAGTATGATATCAACAGGCAAATTTTTTCTGTGTCAGAAGACACATGAAACATACCATAAGCAAACCCAAAGGGTTTTTTTTTGGTTATCCTGTTTTGCCTTTTTTGTGGTCCAAAATGAAATGCTAGTCTAGATTTAAGATTTTTGCCTGTAAACCCTCATAAACTGAGTTACTTTCAGAAATCAAGCAACAGAAAGTATAGATTTTTTGGAATGCTTTGGTTGCAGAAACTGGATTTCAGAAGAAATGCAGCTTAATGATATGTCTGAAACTACATTGGAAGTTCTATTTTTTATTTTATGTTTCACTCAGCTCACACTTGAGAAGTGTTAAAACAGATGCAATTTCAAAGAGACCTAATGAAAAGGTGATTTGCTTGTCAAGCATTGGAATGGGCTGCCCAAGGAAGTGGCTGAGCCACCATCCCTCGTGGTATTTTAAATATGTGTAGGTGTGGTGCTTAGGGATATTGTTTAGTGATGAATTTGGCAGTGTTAAGTGTGTGGTTGGTGTCAAGGTGCTTTTCCAACCTACATGATTCTGTGATTTGACTATCTTAAAGCTTCCTCATAGAGTTCAAGAGGATAGGGCTGAGATAAAGAGATGGCTAGACTTACTAGTGAAATGAAGTTTTTATTCCTTTCGTGTTCCATGTAACCTCAGTAGAAGTAACTGAAATAGCTTTTTGTATTGTCCACTTGATGCATGAGGGGCAAGATTTACTGGATTTGTGAAAAGTGTTAATCCTATCTTAATTTAAATCTGGTTTTCTAATGAATCATTTCTTTCCTATTGAATCTTCTTTTGAAGAAAGAATAAGCTAAAGATTGAGATAGTTTGTTTGGTTAATTTCACCACAGATGATGTCTGTGCATTGAGATTCTGAAACTAGTTCTTTCTGCTGAATGGTATAATACATGTCAGTTTGACTTACATGTTAATAAGAATCACTGTATATCTAGACATATTAAATAAGGATACTTCAAAAGGTGGTGGTTTTTAATTTGAAATAAAGGTGATTTTGTTTACAGCAGTGATTAAAACTCAAAGGTGTTCATAGGTGTTTTTATGAATATATTAACAAAAAGAAGACCAAGGAAAATCTATCCTTTCTTGGATATGAAGGGTAACATTGTAACAAAGGATGAGGCAATCTGAGGTGCCTTTTTTGCCTCAGTCTTCAACAGAAAGACCAGTTATCCTCATATCCCTTGGAGCTGGTAGAGAGAGATGGGGAGTAGAACTGACCCCCTATAATCTGGAAAAAGTAGTCAGTGATCCATTGAGCCACTTAGACACTCAGAAGTGTATGGGGCTGGGTGGAACCCACTAGAGTGTACTTGGGGACCTGACAGAAGAGATTGCCAAGCCACTCTCCATCATTATTGTTAGTCCTGATAAACTGGGGAGGTTCTGGACAACTGGAGGTTAGCCACTGTGGTACATGTATGAGGTTCAGTAAGGCAAAGTGCCTGGTCATGCACAACAACCCCATGCAACTTTGAAGGCTGAGAGAAGAGTGGCTTGAAAGTGGCTCATCAAAATAGGACCGCAGAGTGCAGGTCAACAGCTGATTGAATATGCGCCAGTGGTGTGCCCAAGTGAACAAGAAGGCCAGTGGCATCCTGGCCTCTATTGAAAATACCATGGCCCGCAGGACTAGAGAAGTGATTGTTGCCCCGTACTTGGCACTGTTAAGGCCACACCTTGAGTGTTGTGTCCAGTTTTGGGCCTCTTTCTTCAAGAAAGATATTGAATTGCTGAGTGTGTCCAGAGAAGGGCAATGAAAAGGTCTGGAACACAAGTCTGATAACAAGCGGCTGAGGGAGCTGGGGTCATTCAGCCTGAAGAAAAGGAAGCTCTGGAGGTACTTTATCACTCTCTGTAACTACTTGGAAGAACTTGTAGCACAGTATAGGGGTTGGCCTCTTCTCCTAGGCAACTGGCAATATGGCTAGAGGAAATGGATTCAGACTGCACCAGGGTAGGCTCAGGTTGGACATGACGAAGAATTTTTTTACTGAAAAGGTGCTTAAACATTGGAATGGACTGCCCAGGGAGGTGGTAGAGCCACCATTCTTGGGGGTGTTCAAGAAATGACTGCATGTTGCACTTAGTGGTATATTAAGATGACATGGTAGTGTTCAAAGTTTGGACCTTATCTTAGGGCTCTTTTCCAATCTTAATGCTTTTATGATTCTATGATCCTAATGATTTTATAATTGTAGAAGTAGTCAACAAACTGCAGATGACAGAGTACTTGTCAGTTTGCTTTTTTGGTCACTTTTTCAGTGTTGATTCTCTTTCAAGTGAAGCTAAAATAATATTTGACATGATATGATTTGACATAGCATTGCCTATCAAATTGCTGTGCCAAAGATACACAAATACAAAAAGAAAACTGTGTTAGAGAAACAGGAGTTTATTGCAGTCTGTCACTACCAGACGATTTTGAAGACTATCATCAGAAAACTTTAAAATAGGTAGAATATTGATTGTAAGCACTGAAATAGGTTTCCTGTTCTTCAGATCCTAAGTTCTGCATTTTCCTGTTTGAAGCCTGTCAGGTGTGTTTAACAAGACCTTTGTTAGACATGGTGTGCTCTTTTTCATATTGGAGTAAAGCCAAGTAACCCTGTTTAGAAAAAGAAACATATAAAGGACAGCTTTACAATTCTCCAATCTACAATTTAAAATACTATGTAGTGCTGAGATACTGATTTTAATGTCCAGAACTGGTTAGCCAAAACTCTAGTCTTCAAATTCAGAATTATGAATACTGATTAATTTTTTTTTTTTTTTTTGCTACCCTTTTAGTGTTTAGATTAGTCTAATGATACCCACTGAAAGAGTAACTCCAGTAACATTATCATCTATACGAAGGCAAAACAATAATTGAAATTTCCCAGCTCCCTTTTTGAAGAGTAATCCTTTCTGAAGGGATTGGAAGTACCCTGAAAGGAGTACCAATATTTAGTTAATGATTACAGATACCAGATGTCAGTTAAAGTCAATAGAAGTATGGTCTTGGCAAGACTGAAATCAAGCAACCTTATTTTTATTTTGACTTGGGAACATAACTTTTAATGAATGGCTTATAAAAACTTCAGCAGAAATAATGGGGTTATTTCAGGAATGGAGCTAAAAGAAAAACATTGCAAAAATCTTGGAAAGAAAATGCAATGTCTTAAGCAAGAAATCCGAGTGCTCATATGCTTTAGCAAAATGGTAAGAGAAATCAGGATGTATTTGTTTCAGGGCAGAGTTGCTCTTTTGTTGTCTGTGAAAAAGCTAATTGAATCTTTCTCTTAAGTACAGTGGAGCCCATTAAAGTGGAACCCATAAATGCCAATTTCTCAGATAATTTTGTGTGAAACCAGCATGTTCCATATATTGAGAAACATCTCAAGGTGTTAGTTCATGAGGGAGATTATTTTGTGTTGACAGTGTTCCTTCTGCTGACCTTGCGTTAACCTTGGTTGGTAGAGGGGTGCCTACCCAGACTGTAGGACTTGAAGTAGTAGGAGACCAAATATATAATGTAGAGAAACAGAAAAATGAAAGCTGGAGGATGTGGATAGAAGGAAATCTATTGGATGTGTGAATTCATTGCCATTTCTTCTCTGGAGTGAGGAACTAATTTTAAAGCCCTAATTTTTAGGACAGTTGTTATATTCTGTGTCTCTTATGATAGTATGTGGTTTCTATGTCATGATACTAATAACTATAGTGATACTGTGGAGAGTGGTAGGAAATTAGTGGTGGGAAATCCACAGTCCCTCTTATATTTGAGGGACTGAGATATATTTCTGTCTGGTTTACAACTAAGATAATATGTTGTGCTAAGACTAGTGTACACATTTGCCAGAGCTTTCTTCTGGGATTTCATGTAGGGAGCAGAGGGAGAAGACAGGGGAAAAGAGTACGGCTTGTTCTCTAACTGTTCCTTAATTCTGTAGTGGCGAGACTGTAGGTGCTATTACTGTCATCTGTGCATATAAGGGCGAAAGGGCACACAGGCAAAGTGGTGCAGGCAAGGACTTGAGATTATTTGGAAATGCCAGGGTTGTGACAGTATCAGCATGTCATAGTTTTTGTAGTTTGTCAGCTGAAAGGCAGTGAAAGTAATGCTGTATTTTTTTAGAGGTGTGCCAGAGCAGGTCAGTAGAGCTATAGGTTAATGCAATTTCTATTTCAATAAGGAATAGATTAAGTGTAACATGTCATGGAAGGTTCCACACAACCTTTACAAAGTAATTCCTTTTGCATTTCATAAATTCCTGTCTCAACTACTGGAGATTTTTTGAGGGAGTCAGTAAAGTAATAAAAAAGTTATTTTATTCTATATTCAAAACCTTTATATGTAGTGCAATTATCAAGTGTTTTTAGGGAAACTAGAAAGGGTAGGGGAGAAATCATTATGTGTGTTAAAGAGTAATAATGATGAAACACTATACCAAGATTCGACTGTTAAACGAAATCTCCTTAAATGTTTAACATCCACATGTCTGAGATGAAAACTAGGTTTGCAGCAACCGATGGTCTTATTTAGAACCAGCTCTTACCAGAGTCTTCTGACTATTCCCTTTAAAGTATGGGGTTTTTTTTCCCCTCTTGTTTTAATTGTGTTACTTTTCCTCTAGGAGATGGGATTGCCAGGGAAAGTAGTCCATTTATTAACTGTGCAGAATTGGGCAGAGGAAGCATGTATGAAGGAAAGAATATGGCTCTCTTTGAGGTAAGTTAAATACTCCAAAAACATATTTTACATTTAATGGAGATGAGCAATCACCTGTTTACTTTCTGTCTTAAAATTTAGTGGCAGAGAAAATGAGTTTTAATAACTTTTTCATAGTTTGGTTCCTGCTAACATTCCATTTCAGTGTATTTGAATGGTATATAGGCAAGAACAGTAAATATTGGTGTGCATTAATGTGAAGATATGAAATAAGTCTTCGTGCTTTTAAAGTTTTGGGCTAGGATCTTGACATTGTTAGACAAAGCTACTGGAAGTCAAATGTATTTTTTAAAGAAAGCAGTATTCAGTTTTAAGAGGATTAGCAAAATAATTTGTTCAACGGGGGAATTTTTGTTACAAAGCAAAGCTAAAAAACAAATTTGCAAGCCATGACTTAGTTGTATTATCCAACTACAATGTAGAGCACACCATAGCAATTTCTAATGTAAATTTATTAATGGACATTTCATACCTTTTTAACCAACTGAATTATTACAATCAAATTACTGAAAAAAGTGTATTAATTGAGTACTTTTAAGGGCACCTTTTGCAATTAAGTAGTATTTCTAGTAAAAACCTTAATTGCTGTGCTCTAGCAGCGTCAACTAGTCTTGCTCTGATGCTTGCTGTTAACAAAAACAAGGTGCTTCCAACAGTGTTTAGCCACCTTACTGTTGCATTCTTCTCAATTTTTTCTTGTTGTTCTCTTACATTTTTCTCTTCTTCCTTTCAAATATCTTTGTACAGAGGACATGGTTTTTCGTCTCACCTGTGCATGACCCAAATAATGTATATTTACTATTTTTCACTGTTCTAGAGAAAATTTTGCTAAGGATCAAACTAATGTTGATCATTAATTGTCTTTTTGTCATGTATGCAATATCTTAGTATTTTTTGACAGGAATGATGGTTTTAAAGTTCTGTAATTGAATTTTTCTCCTTTAAGCTCTATTCCATAAAGCCATTTCCAAAACTTTATGTGGTTCAAATTAGTTGCTGTATTCCTCAGTGATGATAATTTGGCCACAGCTGCTTTTTGTCCCGAATCTGTTATTTTGAAACATGGCTCACATTAAATCAACTGATATAAAACCATTATTTTTACGTATCTCAAGTTATAGATATTGCTGTTAACAGCATCACGTTGAAACCCTTCTAGTGACTGCATCACTGCTGATGTTGTGGTGAATTTTTTTGCTACTATGTATGTTTCAGAGTAAGTTTCCTATAATCTTGTTTTTCTTGTGTTTTCAGATGTGAGAGTTGTATAAACTGTTAAAAAGAAGTTTGACTATTATGACCATTATCATTACCTAATCTCCCATACTTTACTTCTTGTCTGTGTTTGTCACCCTGTTCTCTTGTCTTCTTTCCAGTGTTCAAGATTTTGTATTTAATTGAATTCTCCTGGATCCATTTTTCTTGGAAATCTAATGTTGTGTATTCTTCTGGATTGTATGATATGTTTTAGCATGCTTTTGTTTTGTAGCAGTAAAGAAAGATGGGCTGACTTCTGTGTCAGGTGCTGTTACATATGTGCAATTATATGTAATAGATGTGTAGGTATTTTCAACAAGTTAACACTTTGGAAGTAGTATGCCTGGTGTAAGAAAATATGTAAGCCTGCGGCACTAGACTTCAGAGAGGTACTTAAGTACTTTAGTGCTTGAAAAATCATTTGAAGTCACTTTCTAAACACAAGCAAGGTGCTGGAAAAACTCATGTGCTGGAAAAACTAAAATGACCCAACTTTACCAGTACAATACACTAAAGACTGTGCTGTGATGAAAATAGATTTTTGAAATTACAGTGGAATTTCTCTAGGTTTTCCTTATATTCGAGCTGCATATTGTAAGGTAGCGTAAAAATATTAAAGAAATGGTGCAACATAGCCATGTAGAGTTAAACTTCTAGAAATTATAGAGCCTTCTTGTTGGTTGAAAGCTGACTGGTATTCTGTCATGCTAATTTTTTTATTTGGCTGAATCAGGGCTGATCTGTTGAGTATGTTTGAAGCACTATCTAAAACGATGACTTAAAAAGAAAATTTATTTAATAAATGCAGTGTTCTTCAAAACCCAACAGGAAGAAATGGATAGTAACCCCATGGTGTCATCTCTTCTGAATAAACTAGCAAACTACACTAATCTGACTCAAGGAGTGGTGGAACATGAAGCAGATGAAGACAGCAAACGAAAGGAAGTGAAGGTATTTAGATTTCTAATAATTTATCGAGATAAAGCTAGCTATAAGAGGTGTATTTTTCAACCGGAAAAGAGAATATGTGGGCACCTAAAAATGGGAGTGAGGTTTGTAATACCATGTTTAGAACGGAAGCATTTTTGCAGGACTTGTGTTAATTTGATGTTCTTGTTAGTATGTTTTAGCAAAACTGTGCTGTAAAACCTGTAGGTAAAACATGTGCAAAGCTAGGATCTGAAACGTGGAGTATACCCAGTTTTTTCTTCCTTTCTTTTCTTCCTCCTTGTGAACTTGTGCAAGCATCAGTACTTGTTACCTACCTCTAATGAGCATACAGTAGGACTTTTTGCAGGTTTATTAATATATTTTAACTGCCTAGGTTTTTAGGTAGTTATATTAAGGCAAATTTGAGATGAAACAGGTCACTCTTTTAATTCTATAAGCATATTTGCCCCTCTTAACATGGTAGTAGTTTTTTTGAGTAGCTGTCTTAGTTTTGTATGTTGGAGTAAGTATTTTTAAAACTTAATGGATGCATTCCAAGAAAACACTTTGTCGCAAACATCAAAAATATTGTACTTGGGGGAGGGGAAATCATATGCTCTGTGTGACACATTGCTAAACACACTTGCTAGAAGTGAGCTGAATTCTTCAAGGTTTGTCTGTCTACTGGATACCCAAAATGTGTATCTGTGTCTGTAGAAGTGGAATGTATGCAATAGTTGGAGTCTGCAGTGGCATGTTGGATTGATCCCTCTGTTAGCAGAGGCTGATTTTGAAGGAGAAAGCTTGGAATAAAGCATGTGACCTGACAGAGTATAAGAACGTATAGGCAAGGGAAGAATGATGAGCTGCATGGTGAGCATGGCGACTGAAACTAAGAAAATAAAGGTGGATGCTGGGAAGAGACAGTGCTGGTAGTCACCTGTCTTTGTGTAGGAGAAGGGGTCCTGCTACTGAATTTATATGCTGAGCTATGAAGAGAAGTACATGAGAATGAGAAAAAGGAAAATGAGCCCAGAGCAGAAAAGACAGAGATAAAAATACATTTGAAAATAAGCTTAGAACAGCAGCTCATTTGATTGGAATAGAGCTTTGAGTGGAAGTTGGTACCAGGACAGTGGGCAAGGGTCAGAGATAAAGTCCAGCTGTTTGTTTAACTTTTTCCTTATCCTGCATTTGTTCATGAGTGTGCTTTCTTTCTGTTTGTATAGTTGTGCTTGATCTATATTTGTTTCATCTCATTTGAAGATAAACTTCAGATGTGAGAAAAGTAATACTGATCATCTCACACTTTCCTTACTGTGAACCCCTTTGTCTGTTCAGCTGCTGTGTAGAGGTTTTTGTCAATGCAGCACCATATTACTCCCTCTGGAACTGACTATGAACAAATGAACATCATGTCTTTGCTTGCACTTGGTCTTGTTTGTGCTCCATGTGGTGTCCTGATAACACAATTTTTATGTATGTGTCTTAATTTCATTTCTGAAATTGTGATAGTTAAGTAGTAGCCTGTCAGAGTAGCATTTTAATGGTGTGATTGAGACAGTGGAGCTGATGCTGCACATGGATATCGCCCAAGATGCTAAAAATAAAAAATGCAGTCTAAATGGCATTCTATGGTTTCTTATAAATACTTGGATATTTAGTGTTTTCTTAATAATTTTGATAACTTAAATCAATTGCCATTTTTCACAGCCCAAGTTGTGATTTAAGACTATCTTGTGTAACTGGAAAGCTACTGTGTATAACTGTTGATTTTAACTAGATTATTTCAAAGCCCGTTTTCTCTTCATAAATGTAGACAACTGAAACTTTAGTGATGAAACCTGAATGCTTTTGTGTATGTCTTGACCTATGATGATCACTAGCAAATAAAAAGTGCACATATACTATGTTGTGACAGGTTTTGCAGTTTTTGAAAAAAAGAAATTGTAGTCAGCTCTGCATTACTTCACGCTCTGTCTTAATACCTTGTCTGTCTTTTTTTAAAATTAAAATTACTATTGAATATAATTTTTTGTGCCAGCTTTGTGGCAATTTGTGATCAACTTTTTGCAGAATATAAATGATATTTTTATTATGGCAGTAATTTATCTTTAACCTGTAACTTTAGCCTGTAACTGGTATTTCAGAAAAAGTTTGTAAAGTGTTATGACCAACAGATAAAGGGCCATCCTGTCCCTATCAAGGTGTGGCCCTAATTCCTGTGGAACAAGAGAGTTTGTTATCACAAATATTTTTCTCTCTTTTCAGGAATTTTTCTTTATTAATAGCACATGAATATTTGCAAAGCTGGACACTCCGAAGCTACCATTCATTTTCACTTGGCGTTTGTTCACGGACCATTTGTGATAAGTGTTTGTGGAATAAAGTGTTTATAGATTTAAATTTTGTAGTGCAAAGGAATTGAATTGATGTTCTCGCTTTGTTTCCAGGGTCCACGAATGGGCACCTTTATTGGTGTATATCTTCCCTGTTTGCAAAACATCTTGGGAGTTATCCTGTTCCTGCGTTTAACATGGATTGTAGGAACAGCTGGAGTTCTTGAGTCTTTCATCATTGTGTTCATGTGTTGTGCTTGTGTAAGTTAACCTTATTTTATTTCTTTTTTAAACTCCTGTCCAAATCCTCTGTTGAAGGAGTACTGACACCTTCTAATGTATGAGTATCAGGGAAAAAATAACCATATTTAATAATACTGGTAAAATTGTACTGGTATTTAACCAGTATGGTTCAATTGAGAGAAATGGGTTATATATATAAGCAGTGGGTGTCACCTGTCAGTCTAACCTGTACGGACATTCTTTTGAGTTGATCAAAGTAAGCTTTTTTAAAGTTTTATATGAGTTTTATTAAATCAGCCTTTAGCAAATATTTCATTATTAACTTAGAGATCTGAAGTGTTCTGCTTTTTTCAATTTCAGAACAAACTGAATAATAAACTATAAATCAAATTCCACAGCATTGCATCTATAAAGTAATTTTTTAGAATATGAGATCTTTACTAGATGTTGTCATAATAATGTTACAATTAGTTTTCACTACTTTTTAAATTGAAATAATGAACATACTATTTTAAGTATATGCAATAGTCTATATTCTTCCAGTTCTTTAAAGACTATGTCAAGTGTAAGTTAACTAAATCTTCTGCCTGAAAAGTTGAGTACTTGAGTTGCATGAATATCTCAAATTAAACATCTTGGGGTGAAAAAAAATCTAGTTACATTTGATTACTGTTTTGCCCAATCTTTAAAAAAAAACCCTCCAAAACTCTGGTATTTTAAATTTCCTCTATTTCATCTTTCCACAGACTATGCTAACTGCAATTTCAATGAGTGCTATAGCAACAAATGGCGTAGTTCCAGGTAATGAAGAATTTTATCTTACATGGCAAATTCTTAAATAATGGAAGTTTAAATCTGGGATAAGAAATTCTTATCATTCTCAAATATCAGAAGTAATGCTTTTGTATCAAATGCATTTTTTCTTTTAATTGATTTTAAAAATAACTTTTTAATGTGAGATGCAGTCTTTAAGACTGGGTCTTCTGGGAATTACAATCTGCAGCACATCTTTGTCATCAGTCATTTGATCCTATTTTAATCAAAGATAAGATGTTATAAATTGAATTAATGGAGACTGGTCTTTACGCAAAGCAAATTTCTTTACAAATAAGGGTACTACTTTTCTCTCTCCTGAACTTTCCTACATTCCAGCTAAACCCTGGTGTTAGTTGTCTTGTTTTCTGCAAGAATAGTAACTGGTCTCATGGCAAAAATATTTTTCTGCACAAACACTCTAGGTTCTGCCCATCTCAAATGTTCAGGATAGATTGATAAATTGATTCTGCTTCATAAAGTAAAAGATTTTTTTTTTTAGTTGCAAAATCAATTAGCTCTTGAAGCTCTTACCCTTTTTAGTTTCTCAGCACAATAATTGATAGAACTCAGATATTGGTATGAACTCTGAACTTATACTGAAGTTGTTGGGCTATAATAATAGTAAAAGCTATAATTTGTGAAGGATGTAGAGTAACTGTATTATAATTGTATTTCATGGATCCAGTACCATATATGAAATAAAAAATCAATAGACAATTTTGTTTAAAATACTCATGTTTTATAATAAAATTGAGTTATTCAAATCAGTGCGCAGATAACTAAAATGTTCTGCTCTATGGTCATATTTTTAAAGTTCATTTTAATGGTTTTGTTTAATATCTCTCACAGACTTTGAAGCCTACAGTTCTTACATGAGACAGGTCTTAATTTTCACTTTTTTTGTTGTTGGTGCCAGTTTCTTAGAGAAATGATGCTTGTCCTGAATATATGGAGAAGGCAGGAAGCACAGATAAGAACCCAGGACTGAAGGAGACCTTTATTTTGCTTTTATATGCAAGAGCATTCATTATATTTAGTAAAAGGATTGGTGATGCATTATAATATCTTTCTTTGTTTCTCATTCATTCAGATTGAAAACACTGAAGTCTGTGGAACAGACTGCCCAGGTGAATGGTGGAATCACCATCCTTGGAAGTGTTCAAAAAACAAGGAGGTGTGGTGCTTAGGGACAGGGTGTAGTGGTGGACTCAGTAGTGTTGGATCAATGATAGGACTTAATGATCTTGGAGGTCTTTTCCAAATTCAGTGATTCTATGAAAAACAGCTTTAGACTTTTCACATTGATATATGTTATTTAAAATTGCACACATCTTTCCTCTGTCTCTTTCTTCCCGCAAGCAGGACAAAAATCATTAATTTAAGAGTAGATGGAGAGGGAACCAGAGAGAAGAGTTTGCCTTGAGGTAGTTGGTTGACATTCTAAATGAAAGAGATGATCTTGAAATTTAGAGCCTTATTAAAAGGCAAATAGGGCAATGGAAATAGGATGGTGGTGGTGTAGTTTATGACTTAAAGAAAGATGATGCATACTTATAGGAAGTAAGAGTGAGAAGAATTGAAGAACTCAGGCTAAAAGTGAATTTTTTATATGTGGACAAAGAAAAGCAATCCCTTCCCAATACCTTTAAACAGTACTAAAAAACTGTGAACTCTAGTGAAAGTGGCAATGGTTTAGTATACAGAAAATAGAAAGAATCAGTAGAAAAGAATCTGTTTTGTCCTTGTCTCATAAAGCAATTATTTTGGAAATTGTATTGTTTGATAGGGAATAGCTTAAGGTTAGAAGCTAAAAATTCATTCATATCTATTTATACCTCTATATCCTTTTCTAATTTACTTCTGTTAACTTGTGGAATTTTTCCTCTTCTTTCTTCGGTCTTCGCTTTCTATTCCACAGACTGTGCATATGGGGATATTAATCTTGAAATGTGCATTCTAACTATCTATATGGTATAGACATTGGTTACAGTCTAGTCATGAGTATGTCAGTGGAGGAACATGCAGTAGTTATCTTGATTATGTTGACTGAATGATTCAAATTTTTGCTCTCTACTGCCATCCCTTATCTGAAGTACTGGAAGTGTTTTGTTTGTTTGTTTTGTTTTATTTCTTTGGTTTTTGTGTTTTTTTTTTTTTTTTTTTTTTTTTTTTTTTTTGTTAAATTCACAGCTGGAGGCTCTTACTACATGATTTCAAGATCTTTAGGGCCAGAGTTTGGTGGAGCAGTGGGACTTTGTTTCTACTTGGGTACAACTTTTGCAGGAGCAATGTACATTCTTGGTACCATTGAAATTTTATTGGTAAGTACTAGTATTTATTAAGACTAAATGTATTTGGGCTGTTTCAGAATATTACTGATGAATTTTCTTAATGGTCTAAAATGCATTCTAGTTTGGTGATCGTTAATGTTTTGACACTACATTTTAGGATGTTGATATTTATTCTTACTCATGATTATTTGAGGAAGTTAAATTCTTATCAGTAATACAAAAATAAATTAAATGCTATTTGATGTATGTTTATTTTATATAATTTGTGAACCAAGCAGAAATATTCTCTTTCCAAATAATAGGTGGAAAGCATTAGCAGGGTACTCACTGCTGCTTAGTGAAAAGTTGTGGAGAACATGAAGGGCATATTGATGAGACAATAATAATCTATCACACTTCCTCATTTCCGAACTACTGGCTTTGAATTTTCATATATTTGCAAAGATGCTGTGGAATTCTGCCTGTGTGGCTACTATGTCTTTGTTCATCCAGGAGGTGCCAATAATTGGTCATCAAATCAGAAACTAAATATATGCACAGAAGATACTTAAGAATTCTTTCTTGTTACTTACTATGATCCGTGTAATCAAATCCAGGGTTTTTTTACATTTAAATTAGAGATAGTAGTCAGAAATGCTTGCTTGTATGATCTGATCTGGCTTGTTGTCTGATCTATAGCAGTAACACAAGCACATGTTCAATTGTGAATTGAATTTGGTGCACTGTTCTCCCTATTAGAGGGTCATGCTGGGTTTGTGTTGCTAATAAAAATGTACAAGATCTAGCTACAGAATTTGAAGTAAAATGCTGCCCAGGATATCTGTCAAAGACCTCAGAATAGACCCCTGACATAGCCACAAGGCATGAGTACTGCTTTTTCTTTCATTGGGGCATGGATTATTTGGAGAAACAGAAATCAGTCATCTGCCTATGGTTTTCCCTGGCAAGGCTTTGAACAGCAGGGCAACAAAATCCACAAGAAAATCTTCTGGAGTACCTCCATAGAGAGCCTGAAACTTCTGCAATGTCACAGTATAGGGTTTTTTAACAATATATACTTTATCTGTAATAATTTTTTTTTAGTTTGCTTCCTTTTTCTTCCATGATGATGTGACAATTTTCATATCTTCCAGCATTCTAGTAAATAGTAATTTACTAAAATTTAATTTAAGAAAATTCTGGTAAATTATTGTCTATGTCTATTTTTGGATTTTGCTTATGAATGCATCACGTCAGTCTCCTGTTCAAAGTTTCTTCCTGCCTTTAGAAATTATATTATTGAAAAATAGTCATTTGAGCAGTTTTTTTGAAGGACTGGAGTTGCCTCAAGCCCTAATATTCAAGCCCTGGTAGCTGAACAGAGAGGGGTGTTTTTAGGGGTGCTAGAAGAAGGCATATAGATATTGTTGTGTAGTGTAGTACACGAATGTCTTAGAACTAGATCAGTTTGTCTTCTCACACACATTTGTCAGTATAAATGCTATTAACAGTTTTCAACTTCTTTTCAGGTAGAGCACACCAAAATTTAAGAAAGAGAGATCTGTGCGAGAATCTTGTTTGAAATTGCGGTAGTTGGAAATGTGTGGTTTAGCACATGACAAAACTTCTTCACAATAATTGTAAATTGTGCTCTTGCAACTTTTGATTAAAATTTTATGAAGTATTGTATAGGGTCTATAATACTGAAAAAATTTTTAGTTTATTATACTTTTGTTTGTTTCTTCATATTTTGTTTCAATCAGTGGAAGTCCTGTTTATGGTGTGGGTTTTTTCTTTTATTTTTGTTGTGGTCTACTTCCTTCCACCACCAAATTCCTTAGCTGTTTTCCCCATTTGGCAGACACATGAATTAGAGGAGTGGAAGATCTTTAATAGGAGATAAGAAGCTGGAGCAAAAGTTGTATCCTATTCTTAATCCTTGTTTTTCTTTACTCTCACCCTTTTCCTTCCTTTATCTCTAGAGTTTCTCAATGCCCAAATTATATGGCTAAACTCATTTGTGAAAGCAAAACTGGTATAGAAGGTTAGATTTTATAGTTCAAGTAAATGATTTAATAAAATGTTCATTATTACATGTATGATAGTTCACCATATTTCTTGCAGACCTATATTTCTCCAAGTGCTGCTATATTTAAAGTGGCAGATGCTGGTGAAGAAACAGAGGCTATACTGAACAACATGAGAGTCTATGGAACGTGTATTGTCATTCTGATGGCCATAGTAGTTTTTGTGGGAGTAAAGTATGTCAACAAGCTTGCACTGGTTTTCCTTGCCTGTGTGATTCTTTCCATCATTGCCATATATGCTGGAGTTATTAAGACTGCTTTTGATCCACCTGACTTTCCGTAAGTGCAATATTGACTTGTGTGGGTTATTTAAAAGAAAAAAAGTGTGGGGAGGGAATAGCTACTGTAATCATTTCATGTTTTAAGCTAAATTTCAAAATACAAACACATTGTTTTCAGTGGTAGCTTTCTGTAGTTTAAATACCAATGTGGTCATTTGATATTCTGAGAAATATTCACATATCTGAATATTTCTCTCATTTTTCATAAGATATGGTAACTCTAGAAAATGTTCTTTGGTGCTTAAAATTTGGCTGTTATTTCATCCATACCCAAGAAGCAAGAAGGTCCGTTTTCCTGGCAGTAAATGTAACTGCTTTATCTAAAGATTTTAACTAAAAACCTGTAAAATAAAGTAAAAAGGTCAAGAAACCATTGTCGCTATTAAGCATTGTTATAAAAAACCCATAAATTTAAACTTTCTGTGTTATGAAGAAATTTTAGAAACTTCCATTTCTCCCTACTTAAAAATGACACATTGAAATGTTTAAATTCACTTGTGTTTGTGAAGGCTTTCCCATTAATAAAATAAAATGTTATTATTATGCATGCTTCTCAAGGTCCTTGATGTGCTTAATTCTTAGCTCAGTAGGAGTTACTTCTTCACTCCAGTTATTAGCTGCAATTTACTTTACCCAGTTATATGAGTTGCATTTTTGTGCATATTTTTCTGTTGAAAGACGAAACAAAGTTAAATTGCTTAAGACATGATCAGAATAGGCTGATAACTTCAGTCTTGTGTGGCACTTCATAGTAAGAGTTATCCTTTGTTGTATGATTGTTACAAATTCAATATTACTTTGAAGTGTTGGTAATTACTGCTCTAATTGACCATTAGAGCAGTACTTGTGGATTGTTCTGTAGCATTGTTTTCCGTGTAATATGTAAAACTTTGACCTATTTCTGAATAAAACTTATGTTTCTTACACTAACTTCCAGCAGGGCAATAGTAATATCTTTTTGTGACCTGTATAAGTAAAAGAGAGTTTGTGTGGATATGTAGCATAGGTGAGACTCATTACCAAGTTCCTGGAGGTTTTATATGTGGCTGCTACTGTAATATTAATGTATTGGGGGGAAAATATAAAGTGTTTATTTTCCACTAAATATAATGGTTTACATTTAGAGTCTGCCTCAAAATGAGAAGCTCAAGTGGGGTCTTGTGTAATGGTAAGACTGATCTGATGACAGTCGTTAAAAAAACCCAAACAAAACACTTCCACTTAGCTGGTTAGTTAGGTTGATATCACTAATTTCCATTAAGTTTGTCCATTGTGTAGGTGGTAAAATAGTTTACCTCAAGATTTCCCAGTTGAATCAAACTGAAAGAAGTTTCCATTGCTTGTATTATTTGACCCTGCTGCTATTGAGTCATCAAATCAGTAGCAATTAAAAAGAAAACTAAGCAAGGCAAGTGACAAGATGATCTCTTTAGCAACAGTTTTCTGTTAAATCTGCTCAAATTCCATGAGATGCAATACCTTGAAGCTGTGCTGTTGTATCTGCCTAACCCTCATTTTATATTTGATGTTCCTTCTTTTGTCTTCAAAGATCTATATCATTAAATTTTTAAGCAAGCCTGGAATCTTAAACATCTTTTGTATAGTTTAACAAAGAAATATACCTAGATCCTTAATGTACTCTGCTGGTAGGAATTTGCTTTTGACAGCTGTTCAGACTTTTCTCTTTCATTCCTTAAAAAAAAAATTGCTTCCCAATACATGATTCTTTAATTTGTACTCCCATCACTGTTGTCATATTTGGCTGTTTAATCTTCCTGGCTTATTTCCTACCTTTTGGATTGTAATTGTTTTGGGGATCATCTAAAGTTTTCAGTTGCTTGAAAAGGAAGAGAATGGTTTACTTGTTTAAACTCACTTTTATATTTTCTTCATCAGACTCATTTTTAAATTAAGTTTATAAAGTATTTCTTAATTTTACTTCTTTCTTGTAGGGCTGAATGCATCATAATTGCTGTTATGTAGTAGTCAAGCTGCTTAAATTGATTATGCTTTACCATAAAGAAGAAATATTTGATCCCTTTTTTAAAGACTGTTGATGATAGTTTTAGATGTAGAAACTATATACTGTTTTAGTAGATGTAGTATAGGCCTTAAGGTAGA
Source organism: Ammospiza nelsoni (assembly GCF_027579445.1). Classification (NCBI taxonomy): domain Eukaryota; kingdom Metazoa; phylum Chordata; class Aves; order Passeriformes; family Passerellidae; genus Ammospiza; species Ammospiza nelsoni. The sequence continues at coordinate 57,819,984 of NC_080633.1, forward strand.
TAGTGTAAATAACAAGTTTCTGAAGAAGTCTAATGGACAAAAAATGGCATCATTCACAGCCTTGTATTGAAGGAACACTGACTTTATTTTTCTTTTTTATAGTATCTGTCTCCTTGGAAACCGTACATTGTCAAAACGCAGCTTTGATGTCTGTGCCAAATTTACTGAAATCAATAATGAAACAAAGACTACCCCTTTGTGGCTCCTGTTCTGTGATAGTTCTTTGCTTAATGCTACATGTGATGACTACTTTAGTCTCAATAATGTAACAGAAATTCAAGGAATTCCAGGAATAATGAGTGGAGTTCTAACTGGTAAGTTGGAAGGCACAGTTAATTTGACATTATTAATTTGGCCAATGGCTGGTCAGTAATATAGCGGTCTAGTCTGTTACTGTTTCTTTACCCCTAGTCTGTGTGAAAGATTACTACCTTGAGAATGCATCTTCCTATAAAAGAACCTGGTTTTAGAATCTTAGTATCAAGTGCTTTAATTTGGGGGTAATTGGAGTTTTATAGGTACTCTTTCAAAAGCCATTGTTCAATCAAAAAGGTGATAAAGTGCTCATCACAGCTTTTTTTTTAAAATGTGTATGCCAAACACACATTTCAATAAGCCGTTCATAATATTTTCAAACTCTACTGAGAGGGAACTGGTTTCCACTTCACAGGTGGTGCAATGAGAGTGAAGTTCTGTGGATTGTCCAATGTGTACAAGTTAGTGATTGAATTAGGGAAGAGCAGTCTACAATGTATAGATTTTATTCTCTTTACAGATCTGTATGGTTGTGGCAGCTTGGAATTCAGATTGCATCAAGTCATAGGATTCATCTTAAATGTGTAATAATTTGTATTGTACACACACAAATAATGTCTCTGGGAATGAAATGGATACTCTGATACCTCTGCTTTGCCTTTCCTTAAAATAAAGTTTGATTCATATAAATATGCTACATAGGCACATTAGACAGTCACTGCTGCAACAGTACTCCAGTTGAAAATATCACATATAAAGTGTACAAATACATTAAAAGATACTTCTCTGAATCAAAATTTGTGGCTATTAAAAAATAATTTACTCAATAAAAAATGAAATTATTTGCTTGTTGCAAGGAATGTAACTTAGAGTTTATTCTCTGAATTTTATGATTTATCATATGCATATCTACAATTTTTCATTAATAATTTTGTACTTTCTGCCCCAGCTCACAAGTTAGCTGTATGTTACAATTTTTTGTTACCCTGTAAGATTTAAATTGTTCTTTTGCTTTTTGGAGGTTTCCAGCTGAGTACTATTTTTTTCCTTTGTTCCATTCATTGTTTAGTGTTTCATTCAACAAGCAATCCTGTATAAAAGTATATTTTGCTAATTTATTCTCACATAATGTTAAGATCTCTAAAGACCAAGAGTCTGCTGAAAGCTCATTGTCAGCAACACGCTTTCCACTATTCACTGCTCTTTGCTTACCTGTAGTGAATTTCATCAATTCCATTATGTTTACTCATGGAATCTGATACATTTTTGTTTAGTTTTGTTTTTTTAAAGTTCCTTGCAGCTGTTTTTCCTTCTACAACTTTGAATTAACTGAGAATTGCCAGCAGGCTCTCATCTTGGTACTAGCTCCTATTTTTGGGCTGTTTGAGTGTACTGATAGCACTGACATCCTGATGGTCATTCTTATAGAAGTTTCCTGGTGGCTGTTCTTCATTACAAAGCTGTACTTCCATTTACTTTTACCTGTTGTTTTCTGTCTTTGAACTGTTTTTTTTAATCCATGTGAGGAGATTTCCTCTTATTCAATGTCTCGTGTAGATTCCTTGGGTGAGAAATATTTTAATAACATGGGCAATATAGATGGACTGATTCAAGTGGATTGCCTTCATTTATGTTTACCTCAAGGAATTTGAATACTTCTGACAATTTTCTTTTGCAAAAGCTGAGTTGAGGTTTCCCCAGTTTTTCAAAACTAAAGAAAAACTGTGAATAACTACTAAGTTTTGTCAGAAATAAAAAATAACTTCCCTGTTTATTGCCTCTATCAACTGCTGTTTTTGCTATTGACTGTTCCTGTAGAGATGCTGCTCATGAGTCCTTAGTTTTTGTGTCTCCCTGAAACACTTTTAAATTAAAGAAATGGCCTTCCATTTGTCCTTGGGTATCAATACTATTTCATGTCAACCTCAGGTATTTCAGTGTTCTTGGAGATTTCAGGCTGAGTACTGCTTTTCCTGCTTTTGAAAATATGTGCTCTGCTTCTGTTCACTGATTAACATTTCTCTGAACAAGAGCTATTCCATATCAATGCATTTCACTATCCTAGTTACACCTAATGCTAAAAGAAGGTGTCTTACTTGCTGAGTGTGAGCACACATTCTGATATCTAGCATAAGCTTGAGCTCTCGTGGCAGAGAATTCTCAAGGAGAATTTTCTTTCACTTGATGAATTTTCTGCCTCGTGTGAAGACTTTGAAGCTGCAGGCTCTGGACATTAAAGTTTCTTGAGCTGTGACTGGGAATATTCAGATGCCATGACTGTCTCAGGAAGTGTGCTAAGTCCTCACACCATTTATTGGGCACTCATATAGAATAAGTATTCATCCCTTATATACCTTCTGTGAGTGTTGTCCTGACAATAATAAATCATTCTGAAAGTGGCTGACTAAATAGGCCTATAACCCTAACAGAAATGATGCAGTTCGGCTACTAGCTTTATCAACATTGTTCTGATGGTGGTAGCATGTTGGTCTGATACACTGTACCTGTTCTTGTGTATGTACCCTAAATGTCAGCTGCTAGAGGAGCCTTAGCAATCAAGGAATGGTCCTAGAAGGGCCAAATGTCTGGACTTTTCTGAAAAGCTATTCTTTTTTCTCACCCTAACTTTCAAGTCCACTTGGATTATCACGTTTGGGAAAATGAACATAGGAAAGCTCTGTGTGACATGTTATGAAAAGGGAAAGTGATTTCTATTCAACAGAATATCTAAGCCAATTTTACCCATGTGCTGGCATGCACAGTTCCACAGTTTAGTTGTATGCATTGCAGTGCTCAGGTCATTGTCAGTCATGTGTCATGCTGAAAAAAGGACACAAGCTGTTGAGTGCTTATTAAGAATTTAAGTGCTTTTGATTGGCAATTCAAACTGATGTTTTGATTTTCTTCTTATGTTTCACAGGGGGTAGATAGATGCTAATTTGGAGATCTAGTCTTATTTTACATCACTCATCTCTGCTAAAATTCCTGAAATTTAAAATTCTCTTGTTTCATTAACTTCTTATGGCTTCAGTCTGATCTCTAGATCAGTCTGTAACTCCTCTTCATTTGATTGTACTAATACACATAGCATTCCTTAGCACATAATACTTATTTTTAATCTTTGCTGTGCTTTCTCTTCTGCTTCTCATGCATACTTCCATATATGGTTACTGATTGTAAGATTTTTTTAAAAAGCTGGGTATGAGTACCCTCTCTTTGGTCACTTATGGTTCCAAGTCCATCTTCTATTGTGCTCAAGGTTACTTTTTGCTATTATAAAGGCTTAGAATACTGTACTGGAATTCCCTAGAGTTGTTCAGGATGTCTGAAAATTGGCTATTTGATCATCCTGGCAGTCCATGGAAATTGTTTATTTCCTTGCTGCAAAATCCTTTGCCTTCTTGACAGGTCAGAAGAGTATCTACTTTGTTTTCTCACAAATAATAGGACAACTTGTCTCATTTTCAAATAAGAATCAGTGTGGTCTGTTCTCACAGTCTTATCAAAGTACACAACCAATGTTTTCCACAAATGTAAGCTCTCAAAATTTACTCTTTGACCTGTCACTCTTCAAACAAATGTGCTTAGTTTGCTGGGGAAGTTGAACCATATTCTGCTGGGGTTTCTTTGCTTACCAGTGATCTTCTAGAGTTTGCTTATGCTGCTTTTGTCACCATATGGAAATCTTTTGCCATTAACAGCTGAATCCTGAACTGTTATGCAGGATTCTTCTGTACAGGAGGTGTCAAAGAACTCAAATTACTGTTAAGTAGCATTTCTTTTTCATACTGCTCCTCAAAATACAAGAACAAGAAGGATTAGTATATACTAAGATTCCTTGAACCTGGAGATAAGTTTCCTTATTTTTCCCAATAGACCATCTGTGTGCCTGTGCAATGTAAGTGTACATTCTACAAATACATTAGAATTTAATTCTATAATTATATTTTGCTTTAGAGGAAGGGAAAATTTTGCAGTACACATCTCACACTATGCCATTTTTACTAGCATGGACTGGAGTTACATAATACCTGTTACAACTGGTATTAATCATAATGGGAAATGTCATGATTTTTGTGTAAGAAAAAGGCATCTGATTCCTAGGATTATTGCATTCTCACTAATTGATATCCTGAAACAGAGAGGTGACCCTGATTTTGTTTTTTCCCCCACCTTGTAGATAATCTCTGGAGTGCCTATTCAGAAAAAGGATCAATAGTTGAGAAAAAAGATCAGCCATCAGTTGCTGGATCAGAAGAATCAAAAATGAGTGGACTTCCTTATGTTTTTACAGACATCATGACCTACTTCACAATGCTTGTAGGGATTTATTTCCCATCTGTGACAGGTAGACACAACTATTTTTCTTGCATGAGGATGTGTACTTGTATCTGGGAAAAAAAATTCATGTAAATTTTTTCATTTTCATCAATCTTATGGGTGACTCATGCTGTTGCAAGTTTCTGTGTCTGAGGTTATGTACCTTCTGGTGCTAGGGAGACATTGGTCATGGCTAATGACTTTTGGACTTTATAGGACTTAAACAAGAAATCTGTTTAAGGGCCATTTCTATAAAGAAAGCTGGGTTTCTTTCTATAAAGAAACCCTCATGTGTTACTAAATGTTTATTCCAAATAAGGTGCGTTTATAACACTTTAATCTTCAAAGACTTGAGAGAACAGTTTAATATTAAAATGATTCTTCCAGTGTCCAAGCTGCCTGGTTAACTGCCTGGGATTTGTTCACATGTCCAATATTTTGCCACATTACCTGTGTAGACTTTTTTTGTCAAGCCTAGCCTAGTTGTATTTCATTTTCCTCAGCTCATGCTTGAATGAAACAACAGACATGTTTTTCTTCAAAAGTCCCAGCTGAAGTAATTGTAATGTCAAGTAACAGAATAGAACTCCAATAAGAAGTTGCAGCACTGTTTGGTAGTTTATTATGAAGTGGAATCATCTTTTTATTCACTGTTTGAACCCCACTGCTCCCATTTCTTTACTTCAGAAATAACATTTCATCATATCTGAACCCATGGTTACTGTTCTATTCCATGGAGTTTGACAATGTTTTTGCACTGGAACATCTTGATATTAGCTTCCATATTTTTGCTTCCAGTGGTCAGGTCAATTCTAGGAGAGATGGCAGAATTAGTTATTGTATAGGTTTCTTTCCCCCCTGTCACTGTATGTGCTACAAAATAATTCCGTTCTCTTTTTAGATTTACAGGCATGCGTACATGTGATTTTTCTAACCATTCTTTTTCTTGCCTGCTCCTTTCTTTTTTGCTTCTAAGGTTTTATTTGTTAGTTTATTGATTTGCTTGTTTACATTTGCTTGTTATTATGATGGTCTGTTTAGTAGAAAGTTAGTGTGTTAGGTTATACTGGCTAAAATTGCAGAGTCCCTATTAATTTGTAACATCCATTCCAAGTAGCAAAATTGCTACTCCTTGTATTTCTTCACTTCAAGAATGATTCTGATGTAATACTTGAAAAATATTTTTTTAATCTGTCTTTTTACTGACCTTTATAGGATTTGCTTACTCAAGTGGGTAATAACACAGATTTCTGAATAAAATGAAGTTATAAATTGAGGATTTGTGCAGGATTATAATATGCTTCTGTAGCCTGCTCCATTGGTAATCTTTGAGTTAAATTTGGCTTAAAATTAGATGTTCTTATTTTCTTAGTTATTATTCATTGGTTTTATGACATAAATTTTGTCTTTTTTTAAGGTATTATGGCAGGTTCAAATAGATCTGGAGATCTAAAGGATGCTCAGAAATCTATTCCTACTGGAACAATTTTGGCTATTTCAACTACATCTTTTATTTGTATCCTTTATACTGTGACTTTTTTCTTAGTCTACATTCTGTAGATTCTGTAGGTATACCAGGTTTTTCACTGGAAAATCATTAGTTTCCTGAGTAGGAAATGAATGAAATCTAAACTGAAAAGAAATCTTTTATATTTGTCTAAACTACCAGTATTATTTATAAATATTATGAAAATATGTCAAATTTTATGAACAAATATATATATTCTACTAGTGCTTCAAATTCCAACATGTAATTGATGGTTCTAGTCAAGTGATCTGAAGGTTTTTAGCATTAGGCTTCTGTTGGTAGATTGCTGTCATACTCAGTATAACCAGATCTTAAACCAGAAACACCAGTAATAGTAGTTGTCGGTTCTTCAAAACCTACAGTACACAAGTACTTGCTTATTTGTATGAAAAAATGCCTATTTTATTGCATGCTATAGGAGCTGGCTACTTCCACTACTTCACAAATCACTGTGACATACAGTCATAAAGAACATAAACTAAAAAATCGTGGCAGAGAAGAACTAAAAAAACCAAATAAAAAAGCAACCAGCTAACACACACACAAGCTGCATTGTCATGGACATTTTAATTTCATACCTTGGTGAAAAAATATGGGATTTCTTCTATGTGATTTTTTCAGAGAGTAATCTTCCTTCAGTCTCAGTAACAGATCTCTCCTGTATAGTGTTGTTTGGTGCCTGTATAGAAGGTGTAATATTAAGAGATAAGTAAGTAATATTCAGCTTCTAATATTACATAGAGTATATGCAATCATATGTTATATTAATAGGACTTATTAATAGGCTCTTGTGTGAAATATCTGTGTGGTATATATTTCTTTCACTTAGTTTAAAACTGGAGGGAAAGTGTGTCTGTTAAACTGAGATGGCTGCAAAAACTGGTCAGGTTATTAGACTGAATGCCTTCAAGAAGCAGAAGCAGAATCTAAGATGAAGTTGAACCTGCCTAATGAAATGTTCTTGATAAAGAAAATTATAATTAGTATTTGCAGAGCTGATGGATGTGGATAAGGGGATATTACTTTGAGAGAAGTAATAGGGTTTTGAGGAACAAATTTTAAGATTTGACAATTACATGACAAGGGGAGTTTGTAAGAAGACTGCAGTGCACCATCAGACCCATAATTTTCAATAGACTGTTTTTTGTTTTAAAATTTGAGTAGCACATCAGGAGTCATGTCTGTTTTCAACCATGTAGTTGCCTGACAAATTTAAGGCATATTATGAAGGGAATAAATGTGATGGACACAAGTATGAAGAGAATCTCCATATTTTGATCAATTTCTCCATTAGGAGAAGTTGTTTCACAATTGTTTTCTTGCTGGTGTCTGGTTCTCTTTCCTACTGAGGCCCATGTTTGCTTATGATGATCGAACAGTGTCATTGGAGTATTGCTTAAAAGGTGGTGAAGTTGATGTTGAGACAACTTATTTCATAAATCTAGAAGAATAATCATCAGTTAAAGCTGGATTCTAATCAAACTAATACAAGAAGCAGTAGGGGGTCCATGAAAGGCTTTTGACACTCTCTCACAGCATCCTCATAGGAAAAATCAAGAACTGTGAACAGTGAGGTGGATTGAGAAGTGTCTGACTGGCAAATCCCAGAGGGTCATGATCAGTGGCAGAGTCTAGTTGGACGCCTGTAACTAGTGGTGTCCCCTAGGGTTTTGTATTGGACCAGTGGTATGCCTTTGTGGCCAAAGAGACCAGTGTAATCCTACAGGAATAAATCATGCAGCCTCCATTTTCTTCATGATGGAAAAGCCATTTCTTTATTCACACAACTCCTTTTTATACAGTGTTACAGACCTCGTGTGTGACTCCAATTGGTTAGTAGTATTGCCAGCCAGGGGTCTATGTACAAATCACAAACAGAACGGGACTGCTAAGAAACGCATCTCAAGCTGTTGTATTTTCCAGCATCAGTCTCATTACATGGTTATGACAATGGGAAAATCCCAGCAGCTCACATCCCAGACAGCAGACAAAGAACTTAATGTTACAACTTACTTTAAAAGTTTTTTGACCAATCACACAAAGCAAAAGCATACTGGCAGTAGTTCTATCCAACCACTATAAGCACACGTACCTTTGGTTAAAACAATGCTTGCTTATTTCAAATACAGTATCTGCTTGAAAGCCATAAAACACAATGCACAGAGCTCCATTACTAAGCTTACAACTTCCTAATATCTTGCTAGATATACTTTTCTGCAGCTTAGAGAGTTATTCTAGACAAGCACTAATAGACAGACCATTGTTCTATTTGTCCTTACTTTTCTACTTCTTATATAATTTTTCTGCTGACAAATCTTACAGCTACTGCTTAGCTCTAATTGCAGTTCTGCTGTCTCTGAGGCCTGTCTTTTGCAGCTTTCCCAAAACCGTCTGATTCTGAGGATTCCCACAATTCCTCCTCTCAGTTCAACTAAAAAGAAACCTTCATAACCGTGTTGTTTATTAACTATTTTGTGTTTCGTATCTTTACCACAATATATCTTAAAGCTTTTTTTTTGCTCACATCAAGCATTGCTATATTACAACACAGCAATTGTAATGCTGTGAAAGTCTAGTCAGTTCAAAGGGCATAAATCACGTGTGATAACGACAAGTCATTGTTCATAAAAGTCTCGTCGGTTCCAAGGTCTTACTTTAAAACTTTCCTCAATGTCTGTACCTTCATCCACTATCTCTGTAAGATTTTGAGAACTCTGCAAATCCATTTCCTACCTCTTTCTCTTGTATTTTAAAAACTTCTTTGATAGTTTTGTCCATCATTTGTCACACACACCAAAGTATGCAAGATATCACTACTAGTATTACCACTAAAACACCCAACACGTATAGACCTATTTTACAAAGTTCCGTCAGCCAAGGTGCAAAGCTCCATTCTTTGAACAAATCATCTAACCATGACCCACCATCTTCTTTAATTTGAGCTGTTAAATCTATCAGCTTTTTTATGCTTTTGTGGGTGGATTCAGAATGATCAGACAGGTTCATACAACACAATCCTTCAAATTCCTCCAACCATGTCCATGTACCAGTAAAAGAAAATCAATTGCTCCTCCGTTTTGAAGTGTAGCATGCCTAACACAGTTAACATCTGTCAGCATACCACTGATTGCAGTGGATGTGGCATTCATTTGTTTACTCAGCCAACATCCAACCCAATTTAATTGTTTCAATACCATTGCTGAAGCCAGTTGGGATAAAAACGAACCTGCTGAAACCATTTTTGCAGCATTCCAAGGCATGAAATCACTCTTACAATTCTCATCATAGTGATGAGTAGATCTTGTTCCCCTATGTTTCTTCTTAATGACTACTTTAGCAATAGGTGCTATCACAGTGAGCATACCAGTGCTACATGGGCCACCTTCAAGGTGTGATGGAATGCTCTGCCAAGCCCTATCTCCACAAATAAACCAATATCTTTTTGGTAATTGTCATGGATATTGGTCAGCCTTGGAAAGCACATGCCAACTGTTTGAATAATTACACCAAAAACTTGAATTTCTCTATGCAAAATAATGGGGAGTGACATTGTACTTTGGAGGATCACCTTCTCGCTAATCATTAGCTGTAAATATAAGGCAGAAATCCATTGTTAAAGAACCAAGGATTTCTAATTCTTGAGGTTCGGATACTGTTTTGGGAAGTTCTTTGGTCCAAATGTTCCAATTCAATACAGGATTGCTCCCATTGTCAGTTTCGCTAGGCTTACTATTGAATTGCTTTTTGATCAAGGGCAAATCCTTTACTGGCACACTGACCAGACAGGTTGAGAAAGGCTCTTCTGGTTCTGAGTTAGGCAAACATATGGTATCTGAGCGTGCTGCCTTGGCTAAGGTCACCCAAACATTTGTTTGTGGTTGTTCTACAGGTAGATCTGCACTACAAGAAACAATTAAAACCAACCAACAACACGTATCACTTGATTTCACTCTATCCTTTTCATGAAGTAATTATTGACAAAAAATCCTTCCATATATATAAATTAAAAACTTTGCTTTTGACCTTGAAATAAAATTTCACCTTTGAAAAGCCAAAAGAGGGAATCTACAACATAACACAACAAAACCCACACTTTTGCCAAAAATTAGCTCTGTGAAACCAACAATTGACACATTTATAAATAGCATAAAATCAGAGTTTGCAGGTTCCACCAATGTTCAAGGAGCATCAGGCATGACCCGAGATCTCTCTGTTTGGCTCATGTCTGTGTACTTGCTTCTATGGTCTTGAACTCGTCAACACATTCTGGGGCGCAGTACAGCTTGATGTTTTTCACTGGGACCCACTTAATTCCTGCACCTATAGACACAGAAGCATACCCTTTGCCCCAAGTGATTAATTTAAAAGGACTTTCAATTTGTCCTGTCTCAGGGTTTCTAATTAAAATGGGGGGATTTTCTTTCAGTTTCACCTGTGTGTTATTTGAAAAATGCCTAAAAATTGGTGGATTGAGTTCTGGAACAAAGCTGTTTAAAGAATTTAAAACATATAAAGTTTGTCCAACCTCATCTGTGGTGTGACCTCTACTCCCCCCTTCTCTTGATCAAGAATGCATTTTAATGTCTGATGTGCCCTCTCAATAATTGCTTGACTTGTGGGAGAATGAGGAGTACCAAAGATTTGACAAACACCCCAATCCTTTACAAACATGGCCAATTTTTGAGATATTTATGCAGTACCATTGTCGGTTTTTACTTCTTTGGTACACACCCATTGAAGCAAAAGCTTGAAAAAAATGGTGACAGGCATTACCTGTTTCACCTGTGTGAAGAGAAGCAAAAACTGCACCAGGGAATGTGTCCACTGAAACATTAATATTTTTAAATTTACCAAAGGAAGGGTATTTAGTGATATCCGTTTGCCATAACTGCAGGCTTTGCAAACTTTACGGGTTGACCGCTCCTGTAGAAACAGAAAGCTGCACAAACTGACAGTCAGGGCAAGTACTGATAATAGCTTTAGCTTGACTTTTGGAAATTTGAAACATTCCACAAGAGCATGTGCATTTTGGTGAAAAAAGGCATGACAGAGTTTTGCTTGGTCTAAAATGTTTGGCAAAATGTTTGAAATAACCACTGTCACTTTGTCTGCTCTCGCATTTCCTTCCGCTAAAAATCAGGAAGCAAAAAATGAGCCCTGATGTGAGAAACAAAATATGGGTTAGTTCTATATTGCAGAGTTGTATAAAGACATGAAAGGCAATGATATAAAGTGTCATTACTAACATCCTTTAAAACTGATCCTTCTATTCTTTTAACCACATTAGCAACATGAGCAGAATCTGTGATTCAATTAAACGGTTGTAGAAATAGCTGAAAAGCCCTAACCACAGTGACAAGTTCAACAATCTTTCTACTGTTTGAATATCTGATTCCCAAGTTTTATTTGTTTGGTTCAACCAAGTTACGACTGATTTGTGACTTTTGCCAGATCCATCAGTGAAGAAAGATTATTGCATTTAAATGTTCTTCACTTAACATAGGTTTCTCTTTAAAACTCAATTTTACCTGCAATAATTTGTGTGCCAGGTAATGAACAGAACAAATACCTGGGAAGTTTAACAATGCATACTGCAAATCATCAGAATTTTGCCCAATCAAGATAATATTTTTTCAGTGGTAAATAGATAGCTGCAAATTCTTGGCCTGCTAGACTTAACAATCTTGTTCTGGTCTTAATTACATTTGTGCTGTCATCTCTAAAACTGTAAAAATAGTCTTTGGAAACCTATAGGGAAGAAAAACCCATTCTATTATCAGCAAAGGATCTCTCTGTGAAGGGTCCCATTGAAAAATGAGACCAAAAAGTTGCATTTTTTTTTCTTTTAAAATTGAAAAAAAGAAAGGCTTTTGTGGAATACAGCAATGAGCTTGTTGTCTTTGGAGAGCTTCCATGACCTTGTCAAGGGCTGCACGAGCTTCAGGTGTTAGAGTTCTAGGACAGTTGATGTCGCAGCTTCCTCTCAATAAATTAAAAATTGGACCCAGTTCATCATTGGTAATTCCCAAAGCTGGCCTGACCCAATTGATTTGTCCTCGAAGCAGTTGTAAATCTTGTAGGTTGGTGACACCAGAGCTGTATCTTCTGTGGTGTAATTGTTTTTTCAGTCATCTTCCATCCCAGATACTTCCAGGGTGGAATTTCTTGGATTTTGGTTATAGGAATTTCAAGTCCAGCATTTTGGATTTCAGCAACAACACTAGCACATGTTCGCTCCATATCCATCTGTGTTGGAGCTGCGATGAGCAAATCATCCATGTAATGTAGAATCATGGATCTTGGATGCTTCTGTTGAACTGGAAACAAAGCTTGTGCAACAAAATATTGGCAAATTATAGGCGAATTCTTTCATTCCTTGAGGCAGTGATTTCCAGTGGTATCTCTGCATGGGTTCTCTTCGACTGATGACTGGAACTGAAAAGGCAGTCTGGGAACATCATCAGGATGAAGTGAGATGTGGAAAAAAAGTCCTTTAAATCAATGACAGTGAGAGGCCAGTGGTTTTGGATCATTGATAAAGAAGGAAGTCCAGGTTGAAGAGGTTTCATGTCTTCAGTCACTTCATTGATCTTTAGGTCATGAAGCAACCTCCAGGAGTCCGAAGTCTTCTTGTGGATGATGAATACTGGTCAATTCCAGGGACTGGTCATGGGTGTGATATGACTTTGCTGTAATTGTTCCTTTACCAATCTTTTAAGAATATTTAATTTTTTCTCTGTTAAAGGCCATTGATCAATCCATTTAGGATGATGAGTTTTCCAGTTCAGCTTTAAAGTGGGAGGTTTCGACAAGGTTTCTATCACAGGCCCACTTTCAGTTTTGCTCCCCATTGGGACAGGACGTCTATCCTTCAGACAGTGAGAGGTTTCTGAACAACAAAAGGACGTACTGTCACTGTAATTCCTTAAGAACCTGTAATGTTAATCGTGGATGCACTTTGCAAACACACAGTAGCACCTCCAGTCTCTGTGAGGGAACCTGCAGGAGCTACCAAATCCCAATCACTGGGCCAAAACATGTGAGAAATTACAGTGGCATCTGCACTAGTATCCGGCGTGCCTGTATTGTAAATTGTTTTGGTGAGTCAGGCTGCAAGTTAATTTTGGTTGGTTACGGTCTAAACATTGCACCCAAAAGACCTTAGGACCTGAGATATTCATTACAATTTACTGACACAACAGCTATAGAGACTGAAAGTCCAAAAATTTTGTTGCTGGCTTTGCCTAGAATCAAAAATCTTGTCTTTGTTGAAAAAAACCTGATAATTCCAGTAGAAATGCTTTCGTCACAAAAATTATTTAAAAGATGTATCAATTTTCAGGAGGCCAATTCAAACCTTGTACATGAGGGTATTGGGCTGGGACCATTTGAAGAATGGTTGACTGAGGGACAAATTATTGAGGTACCGATACCATTTGACTGGGTAATTGACTGTAAGGAGGTACCACTACTTGTGCCTAGGCGCGGTGGTAATCTGCGCTCTTTTGGGTTTAACGACAAAGGTTTGCCACCATTGTCAAATTGAGAGTGACAGTACTTAACAAGATTCTTCCCTTTCTGACATTGAGGGTAAATAGAAAGTTGTTTAGGTTGGATTGTTTTTGTAGGACAATCCTTTTTCATGTGTCCTAGTTTACAACAAGCAAACCAACAAGCCTTTTTATCAGAGTCCAACTGTACAGTACCAACAGATTTTTAAAAAATTTTTGTTTCTGCTTTTAAGGCCTTTTCAAACTTTTCCATTTGTTGTCCCAAATTTTCTCCCAAAGATTTTGCCAAACTATCTCCCAGTGTTTTTCCTAACTTTTCTTGAACTTCGGCAATCTGCTTTCCAAAATCATTAACTTGAACTTTAGCAAGATGCTGTGGAGAGGTGAGCTTATTGTAAGCTGTTAGCATCTGTGTTACAGTTGGAGGCTGATCAGGTAAAGTTAAAATAATTTTTCTACATTCTTCATGAGCGTTGACAAAAGCAAGGTTTTCAATAATACAGGAATGAGCTTTTTCATCTGGACATTGTTTCTCGACAGGTTGGGTTAATCTATCTAGGAAAGAACCAAAGGATTCTAATTCACCTTGTCTGATAGTAGTTTAAGCATTTACATGGGTACCAGCTGGCTCAACTGAAAACAAAGCTTTTCAAGCAGCATCTTTAATATCTGTGAGTACCGGCTGAGGAAATTCCACCACCTGATTTTCTGGTCTATGGAAAGGTGGATCACCTGCCATTTGGGTAATATCTATATTCTCACAAGGCGAATTTTCTTATTTTTCAATCAATTTATTAAGAAGTCTTTTCCATTGTAATTCCCATAAAAGATATTGTGAATTGGTTAAGATCAGGGAAGCCACATTTCAACAAATAGCAGGGACTAAGTCATAAGAATTAAATATGCTTTTCAACACATAATTAAAATAAAGAGAAGAAAACCCACTTTCTTTCAAAGCTTGATGGAGTTCTTTTATATCATGAGAGTTTAATATTGTGGATTTACATCATTATGACCACATCTTACAGGTAAGGCAAGGAGTTGTTTATTTGAATCCAAATATTTTTCTAAATTTTTATTAATATTAGACCAATTAGGTAGTTGAAATGTAAGGTTTACCTCTGATTTAGACTGTATTTTGTTTTTCCCTCTCATCACTCCTGTGTCTGATACAGAAGAACATGTAGTGTTGTCACAGCAATCAGCTGTCCCAGGAACCCTGCCAAGAAGCTCCAAGCTCTTGGCAGTAGTGTTGCCACAGCAACAAGCTTTCCCTGGAGCCCTGCCAGGAAGAGTGGAGGAGGAGAGGTCCACATTCCCAACAATGCCCCCCCTGCTGGAAGTAGCAGCTGAGGAATGTGTTGTATTGGTTACAGGAAGAAAGCCAGAGCCTACTAAATCACATCTCAATTCACTAAATTTGGTCTTTTTAGATTCACACACATCGGGCTGCTCTCAAGCTGCAGATCCCAAATTTGTATTTGTGATACTTTCCAATGAACTGTTACAGGTTCCACACCATGCCCCTGACAACAAGGATGCAGCTGGAAAACTGTCCGCTCCCAGCTGATATCTCAGCATGCTTTTCCCCACCCCCAGCAGTGACTGAGACGGGCTTCAAGGCTTCTAAATGATCTGTGTCTCCACAGAAACTTTCCTGAGCTCTCCTGCCTCCACCCCATTCATCTTTCTGGCCAGAGCCATCCCAGCCCTGCTCAACCCCTGACTGCTGCCTGCCACCTCTGTCCTGCCCCCTGCCCGCTCCTCTGCAGGCAGAGCTAAATCCACCAGCTATAACCAGAGGCTGGGGTGCTAAAAGCAGTGAAAACACTGGAAGAGGCTTGGGGGAGGAATTAATACGAAAAGAGCTCTTGGAACTGCAAAGCAATCTTCCCACCTGAGCCAAATCCAAGGGAGTGACTTCTTGGGAAGGGGAAACTGTGGCAGGGGTGTCCCCCACAGCCCCTCAGCCAGGCAGAGTGGATCCAGAGCTCCCCTCAGCAGTCCCCGCCTGCACAAATTCAGAACAAGATCCGTCCACAACTTGTTCAGAAGAGAAGCGGGGCACAGAAACAGCAGCCCCTGTTTTGCAAAGCTTCCCCAAACTCATCTCCTGGACTTGTTAGACTCCCAACCTCCCCAGAACATGACTGCCAACTCCCCAAATTCTTGGAACACAGCAAAAATCCCAAATGCTTTCCCGGGAATTCTGGGGGTTGATGATTTCATGTGGGAATGAGAGGATGCCTGGTCACAGCATCAGTGATGCAGGAAATCCTGGAAGAAACAGAGGACACAAATGAAGCTGGAAGCTGATTTGATTCCCCCTTCCTGGGGATCAGGTTGCTGTCCACACTGCCTGAGGAAATCCTGTACACATCAGGAGAAGGGAAGGAACCCTGAACAAAACCTGAGATCCCCACAGAGGAGAATGAAGAGCCAGCACCACTTGAAATTAAAGTCTCAGAACCAAATGTTCTGTTTTGGTGTTCGAGAAAGTCTCTATTACAATCATACTATTTACAGCTCTCCATTTAAACTCTGGAGACAGGCATTAGTTTGACCAAAGTCTCTTCCTTTTTGAAAGAGACTAGATTGTAAATTTTCCAGTTTATCTGATCCCAGAAATTAAAGGTAAAAGCAGACTTCAAGTCTATATTTTAAATATTTGCTTTTACCCAGATTAATAAGTCTTTTAGTTTATGTTTTAAGATGTCTGAATATCCTTTATCCTGTAAAATTGTCTCAAGCTGGTAAAAGATATTCAATTCAGTTTTAGATAGATTTTTTTCTCATATCATTGCCCAGAAGTCCCTGAAGTTGCTATTTATTACTTACAAGGATATCAGCTAGAGATGACAAAGGGGGTGATCCATTCCTGCTATTAACAGCTTGGGCCTCCAGCGACAGCACTGTCCACGGTCTTCTGTTTTATTTCTCTAATCTAACAATCCTCTTCACAAAAGAGCACCATTTGTTGCCGGTCAGAGGTCTCTGTACACATCATGAACAGGATGGGACTGCTAAGAATGCGTCTCTAGCTGTTGTATTTTCCAGCATCAGTCTCATTACATGGTTATGACAATGGGAAGATGGCAGCAGCTCACATCCCAGACAGCAGACACAGAACTTAATATTACAACTTACTTTAAAAGTTTTTTGATCAATCACACAAAGCAAAAGCATATTGGCAGTAGTTCTATCCAACCACTATAAGCACACGTACCTTTGGTTAAAACAATGCTTGCTTATTTCAAATACAGTATCTGCTTGAAAGCCATAAAACACAATGCACAGAGCTCCATTACTAAGCTTACAACTTCCTAATATCTTGCTAGGTATACTTTTCTGCAGCTTAGAGAGTTATTCTAGACAAGCATTAACAGACAGACCATTGTTCTATTTGTCCTTACTTTTCTACTTCTTATATAATTTTTCTGCTGACAAATCTTACAGCTACTGCTTAGCTCTAATTGCAGTTCTGCTGTCTCTGAGGCCTGTCTTTTGCAGCTTTCCCAAAACCCTCTGATTTTACGGATTCCCACAAGTAGCTTTCGTACCAATTACTTTATTGGTTAATAACAAGTTGTTATCCTGTACTGATTGGTCACTGAAACCCCTGGTGTGTACGTGCAGGAAATGTTGCTTGTGAGAGATAGTTTTCATTTTTCTATCTAACGGTGTAAAAACAGTTTAGACAGGTGCTAGTTGTTTGTCACCCAGGAATAGATTGTTATGTTAACAAACTGCTCACACCATAATGGCTTTCACATAGGAATTTGTAAAGTGGTACCTTGACAAGGCCAGCCACTGATTCCAGGAGACCAGGCCTGATCTTATGAGGCCTTTCTTTTATGATTTTTCTACATTACTGCAACATAATCCTTGTTTGCATTAGGAGGAAGAGCGTTGCCAGTGGGTCAAGGGAGATCGTTCTTCCCCTCCACTTAGCCCTGGTGAGACTGCATTTGGACTGCTGTGTCCATTTCTGGGCTCCTCAGTACATGAGTGACATGGAGCCTCTGGAGGTCCAGTGGAGGGCTATGAAGATGATAAAGGGATTGGAGCATCCCTCTTATGAGGAAAGGCTGAGGGAACTGGGCCTGTTCAGCCTAAAGAAGAGACAACTGAGAGGGGACCTCATCAATGTATTTAAGTAACTAAAGGAGGGGTGCTAAGAAGATGGACCTGGGCTCTTATCAGTGTTGCCAACCAACAGGAAAAAACAATGGGCAGAAACTGATGCACAGGAAGTTCCACATGAATATGAGGAAGAACGTCTTTACTGTGCAAGTGATTGTGCACTGGAACAGATTGCCCAGAGAGGTTTTGGAGTCTCTGCTACTGGAGATATTCAGAAAGTGTCTGGACACAATCCTGTGCATTGTACTCTGCTTGAGCAAGGAGGTTGGATTAGATGACTTACTGTGGTTCCTTCCAATATTACTTGTTCTGTGATTCTGTGACTTTTACTTTAAAGTGATATTGCTGCATCAGTGAAAATATCTGTTAGTTTTTTCTTCATCATAAATATAAAAACCAAACCAAACTGCCTAGGAAATAGTAAATGAATTCTGAAATAAGAAATTAAAGCGGAGCTAAACTCATATTTTTGAAATTTACCAGGCAAGAGGGGGGTGAGGGAATTTTGTAAGCTCTTAGCTATCCTTAGAGCAGGTTGCATTGTAGCAAGAATCTTGAGTCCATGAGCTTTCATTTACATTGCTGCCAGTTCTCACTTGGCTGAAATTCAGCTGAAAGTGTGTGGATTTTCGGTCTGGTCTAAAAACTGGGTTCTGAGGCTTTTTTCATTATGATGGTCATATCTGCAATGAGAAAAAGTAGGTTGTACATTTTTTCTGTTTTTTGCATCCCTTGAAGTTATTCCTATCCTGTGTTTAGTTGAAAAATAGGCATTAGAATTTGAACTAAGAATTATATACAGTTATAGAAATCTTATTATAGAAGTGCAATATGGGTTTTATCCTAAAATTTTGAGGGATGTGATTTACCTTTTTTTACTTCATCTGCTGAAAATAGTACATAGTCATGCATCCCAACTTGGGCATAAGCAAGAATTTAAACATCAGTGTCTTATAGTCACTTCATTGCTGTGTCTCTTGACCCTATTTTTAAAAGCAGGTCTGAAAAGACAAAAAACATTTAATTTTCCTTAATTTTTCTCTTATCTTATTTCTGTAGACTTTTTCTTTTATTAAGAAAAAATGGAACACATTAGGAAAAAATAATGGTCATATCACAGTAGAGATAGCCTTAAAATTAATTTTGGCTGCTTACTAACAACTGTAAGATGAACAAGAAAAACCCTACTTGCTTTTAAAACAAAACTGCCAGTTCAAAGGAGGGGGTAGGGTGGAATAACTTTTTTGTAGTTTATTCAAGTAATGCCTAAATTAACATAAAGTTGGGTATCTAAAAAAAAAGTGGAAGTAGTATTGGATGGGACACTCAGGACTGTAATGAAAGCACCTCTTCCTGACTTCTACCCACTTGTTTGCTCTAGTAAATTAAAAATTGTGTCAGGTTGCACAACAGCCAGAAGATGTTGAAAACTCAAAATGGTTGTGTCTGGTAATTTCTCTACTTTTTGTATGTCAGTGTCACACTTTTAAAAGGAAAGGCTAATCCTTTTTGTGAATCTCCTGCTTATGCCCCAGGGTATACTTGTATATATAGTGGAACAGATTTCTGCAAACTAGTTCCTAGCTCTTACAAGGATCTGTAAGATACAAATGTACATACTCTGCTATTGTTTTATTCAGAAATGATATCTGATAATTGCTGCATATCTGCTTAGAGGCAGCACTTAATGTGAAGTGATTATAATGTCGTCTTTAAAAGAGCACAATAAAGAGAGATTGCTTGGTTGGGAAATCCTATAGTGCATACTGTAACACAGTGTTTATTGTCAAAAAGTGCTGTTGTCCAGAAAGATTGAAATGTGGGTGTTGAAGCTATAGTAAAAGTTATTTTAATGCTTACTGATTCTTGTTTTGTTTTGTTTTAATTATTTTTGTTTCCCTTTTCTTTCCTAAGGTTTGGAGAAGCAGTTAATGGAAATCTGGTGGTTGGTACACTAGCCTGGCCTTCTCCATGGGTTATTGTGATTGGTTCATTCTTTTCAACATGTGGTGCTGGTCTCCAGAGTCTCACTGGTGCACCCCGGCTATTGCAGGCCATTGCAAGAGATGGCATTGTACCGTTTATTCAAGTGAGACTTCTTTATTCATGTTGTTACAGTATTTTGGAAAAAAAAATTGACACATTATTTCAGCTGTTCCTGTAGAGTATGAAGAAAAGATTTGGAGCTCAGTTCTATTTCTGTACAATAACTGATCAGGCTATTGTAGGACAAATTTGAGCTTCATTTTTGTGCATTGCAATTTAATTATATTTGATTTTACACATAAAAGTTGTTGGTTCCAAACTGAGACTTCTATAAATGGAAATAAATAATTAAGAAGCAATTCATAACTGAACTTCTAGACTCTAGGCTGTGTTAACTGCTTGTATTTGTGAACAGAGTTATTTAATCTCACTATAGAACTCCATAAAACTTCTCATATTACAGAGATGAAATTCTAATTTTTATTCATTTTTGTAAGGTAAATTAAGTCAGTAAATAGAACAATAGAATTCTATCCCATTACTCCAAATATGAAGATTTGTTCCAAGTGCATGTTTTAAGAAGAAATAAATCAGATTTTTCTCAAAGTAAGGGAGCTGGCAAACAGAAGATGATAAGAGAATTCTTGCTGGGCTGCCTCTGCAAAACCTAAACTACACTTGAGTTAAAAAAAAGTAAATAAAACTCCAAAAGATTATACTGTTTGGAGAGCAAAGCTGTGATCTGTATGGTGAAGTTTGGAGTTTGAAAGCTTACCAGGAAATAAATACACTAAGTATGCTAGGGTGGAGGGACTGAGTAGTGGTGGAGTTTGACTTGTCAATGGAAAGGGGCTGTAATGGAGTAAGTTGTAAGTTCTGGGTAGTGTAGAGAAAAAGAAACAAGAAAGATTTACTTTTGCCTAAAGCAAAAATTTGGTGGAGAGAAGGTGACATTATGATTACACATCCTGAGAGTTAGACTTGAAAGGAATGGAGAATCAAAAGGAAAGATTTGTGGTTCTGGAAGTGAAAGAAGGAGAATTGAAGAGAAGCAGGCTATTTAGAGAAGAATTTGACACTTAAGGATGCACTTGTTGTTTTGGAGTGATATGGTTACTGCATGGATAATCAAGGAAACGCAAGGACATTATTATAGAAGCAAGACTGACATATTTAAGAAAAAAACTAAAGACTTGAAACATGAGTAGAAAAGAAAAGGATTTTAATATAATAGTAGGAAAATAGATGGAGGACAGGAAGCTAAAAGAAGAGGACAACATGGAGAATTAATGAGATCTTAATTTCTGTATTTTAATGGAGGAATATGGAGGAGAATAAATACCACTGGAATCTCAGGCATTTTGCCATCTGTCATCAGTATGGCTGTAGAGAATTCTCCACAAAGGAAATTACCACATGCAAAATGTTTTTTGGTAGGGCACTGTGCAGGATCATAGTCTTGTCTAGTTTCTCTTTAAGGGTCAATATTATGTTGGTAAGTACTGAATTGACACCTAATTTCTATGTTACAAAAAGTACTGGCCTAAACTGTATTAGCTTTTTACTAGGCATAAATCTCTTATGCATATGATTTTTAATTTTCTCAAGAATATTTCAATGAAAGCTTCCATAGGACTTCAATGTTATGTAGTCATTTGCTTACTTTAGTAAGCATATTTCATATTGGATATGTGTGTTTTGCAATTTTAATTTTGGCTTTTCACAGGATAAATTGCATCATTTTCCTTTGTAACTAATAACTACTTTTAGTTCAAGTTAGACTAAATAAGTTAGTTCATGATTTGCACCATAGTTTATTACTGTCTAATGAACAGCTTTCCCTAATCTTACTATGAACTTGAATCGAACTAGATATTTGGTCATGGAAAAGCAAATGGAGAACCAACTTGGGCTCTGCTTCTCACTGTTGGTATTTGTGAAATAGGAATTTTGATAGCCTCATTGGACAGTGTAGCACCGATTCTTTCAATGTAAGTACGAGTGTGATGTTTTATGTTCTTAAGTTAAATAATGTTTTCTTTTAAAATTAACTAGGTAATTATTTTTCTTTTTTAAATAATACATGTTAGACTTTGTTTTCTATCAAATTATATTCCTATTTGATCTTGGAGATAATATGAAACAACAAACTGTTTTGACTGAACTAATTTCTAGGCACAAAGACGCTTTTCCATGACAGAGGTCTGGAATGATAATGTTTAACTCTCAAAAAACTTGGATTTTAAAACAATAATTACTGCTATTTTAGGCCAAGTGCATCTGACAGAGACAGACAAAATTCAGTCCTTTAGAATATGAATAGAATTTTTTTTATTGATTTTGTCCAGAACATGATACCATCTGAGCTACTATAGAAAAAGAAAAAAATTAACTCTGTCCCAACCAAAAATGATACACCATGATTGTCAGTTAGTTGCCATGTTTGTTTCCAAAACACATCTTTGAGGCTCTATATTATGATAATACGATATTTTGAGACCTAATATTCTGTAAGCAATCTTAATGTGTGTCTTGTGTTCTCTTGGCCACTGTGAACATAGTATACAGAAAACTGTATACTAGTATGTAGGAAACTGGACACCTTCCTTCCCTTTTTTGGATTGTGTTTATATTTTAATGCACATCTGTCTAGTACGTTTCTTATTAGAAAATGCTCTTCCTTTCTTAACAGGTTTTTCCTTATGTGCTATATGTTTGTAAATCTGGCTTGTGCAGTTCAGACGCTTTTGCGAACTCCCAACTGGAGACCTCGTTTCAAGTATTACCACTGGTAGGGAATATTTCTTCATTCAGAAGAGTTAAAACTAACTATACAGCCCTAAATTTTTAATTTTATTGCAATAATAAAGCAAAATCTCCTTTCTGACTTAAATGAGTTATGATCCATGCACTCAATAAGAGCATAATTTGTTTTCATGTTTTTAGAATACTGCCATAGTAATAACAGTGATCATGAAAATGTGTGGCTAATATAGATAGTTTGGAAAAGGGTTACAGGATGACATTTTATTCTGCTTAGAAGCCAAGACATCTTCTGTGGGAAAATGAGTATGAAAAACCATGAAATCTGCCTTGTATATATACTTAAGGAGAACTGGTAAAAATGTTCAGGAAGGTTAGGACGATTTTTATTTTGGTTATGCAAAAAATACACAAACCTAAAACTTCTACAGAAAAAAGTCTCATTCAATATACATCAGTTGGTTCATTGATGATGTGATGACTGGTTTTAAAATATGCTTTGGACATTGCATTTGATAACTGAAGTAAACCCTTTAAAAAAATGAGTAATAATAACAGAAGGTCAAAGTGTGGGTTTTTTTGGTTTAATCTTTTTTTAATGGGTTATGAATTTAAACATCTCAAACTAAGATTGGGAAGCTTCTTGATTTTTTTCTAACTGTATGTTAAAAGTACATAGCTTAATTAAAAAGAATTCTATTGAGAAATTTTACTGCTGAAATAACCTTAAATACTAGAGCATTTAGTAGATAAGCTGGCGTGATTCTAGGATGTAAGAGTTATTTATGGCTTTTCCTTTTAAAGAGTTGAGTGAAAACAAAATGTTGCAGTTTTAGCTTTGATAAAGCTTGTTGAATCTGTTCTGTAGTTACATACTAGTTTGACACCTAACCCTCCAAATACATACATTTGGCAACAATTAATTTTTGTATTTTACTCAGAGACATCGGTGAGGCAGCTGACTCACTGTGTGACTACCTCTAGCCAAAACAGGTGTTGGAATGTTTAGCAGGAATTGGGGTGGCATTTTCTTTTCTGAGTGAAAGTAGAGTTTTAGATTAATTCAGGCATGAAAGAGCAGCTGTTGTTTTTTTATACAAACTACAAGACTGATGTCCTCAGAACTTGTAGAAAGCATTCCCTTAGTTTAAATTTGAACTCAGTGCACTAAAATACCAAACTAAAGCTACCAACCAAAGTTAACTATATCAACACACCTGTCAATATAGTCAAAGTTAGCTGTAATTTGGAAATTGGATGAAAACTAATTTGGGAAGTTGTATATGACTAAAAATATACACAAAACTCTCAATTTTGAGATGATTTACATCTAAATTTGATAAATGTGGGCAAATCAGGCATATAGACTTAAGTTTGGAAATTATTTTGTAATTTTTTCAACTTACATTCATTCTTCTTCGTAACCTTTAGAAGATTGTTTTCTGTATTCTATTGACTTACGATAATGGCCAAGAGGCAGACCACAATGGAAGTGAAGAATAGAATTGATGAGTCAAATAGAATTTAAACTAATCAACTATTTTTGCTGGAAGTAACAAAGTTGTTTTTTACTGTTTGAATTTTTTAGCCTAAATTCAAATCAACAGTAGTATGTGATAATGTGTTTTGAAACTGAGTTTACTTGGAGGTACTAAAGTTTCAATACTGTGTATACTACAAATGTAGTAAATCTATTGTTATAGCTAATTTAGATGCATTATTTATGTCACACAAAGGTTCTGAATGCAATTTTTTCATATAAGCTAAAATTGGGACAATGCATTTTTTATTTTATAATAGCTAAAAAATAACCTTTGAAGGTGAAAGGCCTTTCTGGAAGTTACCTTGAATAAGAAATTAACTTTGTAGAACATTTGCATGCCTATTAAAAAAATGGAAAAAAATGGTTTCTTTTAGGACTCTTTCATTCGTGGGGATGAGTTTATGTCTTGCCTTGATGTTCATTTGCTCTTGGTACTATGCTTTGATTGCCATGCTAATCGCAGGATGTATATACAAATACATAGAATATAGAGGGTAAGACCATATATCTTATTTATTCTATATTTAATATCTTTACCATTCAGCAAAAAGCTCTTTTGTATAAAACAGATACAACTGAAGTAATAAAGTTCAGAGTATTCTTTGAAACAAGGTAAGATCCAATCTCTGTTAAGGGTTGTAAGTTTTCCGATTTGAATTTCTCTGGAAGATCTGTTACATACTTTTCATCAGCGAGAACTCACAGAAATAAGAGCAAATAAGTCTGGGAAACTCTCGCTGGAGAAGAGATGATGGTGTAATTTTGGTACTTCAGGAATATTACCTTTCAATATCAAGAAGCTATTACAAGACTGTAGATTATTATTACCTTGTGCAGAAGCTCAAACTCACATTTTTGTGTGTGTGGACTTGATTACTTTCTAGAATTAATCTTTAAATTGCAACATACTTTGCACTGTATGCATTTGTCAAGAGACAGTCTTACCTGTAGGACATGCTGAGCAACTATGAGTCTTAAAGGGCATGCTGTGTTCATAAAAAAACCCAAAAAAACCAAACAGCAAAGATCCCAACTAAATAACATATAAACACTACAGGTAATTATGATCAGTAAAGGAGCATGCTGTCCATTTCTAAGAATATGCTGAAAGAAAATAGTAATATCTTGGAGCAGGAAATTGAAGCTAGGCCACTGTTTTGATGGGTGATTAAGCACAACTCTTAAGTGGATCAGCTGGTATAAACGGTTCCACCCTGTGGATCCTCCATCTTTTAATATCTCCACTTCCAGATTAGATGCTTTTCTGGATTATAACACCTCTATTTACTGGTCTAATGATAAGGAAATTAATTTCCCGATTTTAGTGAGGAAGTCAGATCAGATGGTAACAGTTCCGCATGCATGTATATGTTTTTTATATATATGTTCATACATAAAATTATGCATAATTCCAAATTTATATATAATTTCTTCAAATGCTGGCACATGCCAGGACATTTACCTTACTGAAGGAGATGCTTTAATAGAGGTATCTTAGCTCAGAGAAAATTCATGAGTGAAAATCAGAGGGAGGGAGGGTGGGCAAGTGATAGGAACCCCTTGCCATTATAGAATCCATTGTCCTGACCAATTTCAATCATCAATATCCTATATTGGAATTAAAAGGACTGGAAAAGGTAGGGAGACTGAAAATGGACAGGAGAATGGTTGGAGCTTTAGGCTTTCTGGGAGAGAAGCTGGGAAGGAAAGAAAGTGGAGAAGACTATAGTGGTGGTGTTGAGGGCAAGATATGTTATACTAATCCATGTGAAGTCAAGTTTCACTTACTAATTTTGCGGCTTTAGAATAATTCCTTTTAAGTATCCTTCGCTTATTCATTCTAGTGCTAAAAAGCAACTTAAGTAGCTCTCACCATTACAAAAATGCTTCTGAAGTATAAAATAGACCATAGTAAATATTTATAAATACGGAAAAAATTACCTTGAAGGGATCTGGAACTGCTTCACCTTGGTTAGTCTTCAATCTTGATTTAAGTCTACAAGACAAGGTTTTTTCATGCATTCATGCAAAAAGAGAGTGATCATTTTTTACATCCATTATCCCCCACATGAGAAAAAGTACTTGACCTGTATAAATAAATGGGACCCTGTTAATTGAATCACTTTTGTATCCTGAAGAGCGGAAAAAGAATGGGGCGATGGAATCCGAGGACTGTCTCTGAATGCAGCTCGCTATGCTTTGCTTCGTGTTGAAGATGGTCCTCCTCACACCAAGAACTGGAGGTAGAGTCCTATGTTTCTCAGAGTCACTTAATTCTTGAAATATGGAAATATATTGGAATACTGCTGGTAAAGCAGTGAAGTAAAGATAAAGTGAGATTCACCTTTAAAATTATGTTTTAACTTGGGCATGGCAATTATGTCATTGCAATACTACTATTGTACTGAAACTGAATGTGACTTGTGGTCATCAACTTTGTGGCAAACTAACTTGACTTAAATCCATAGTGTTGACAGGGTTTTCAAAAGTGCAGAAGAATTGTAATGTTTGATAAATTATAGATTTTTCAGTGTCAAAGAAACAGTTACCCTTGAATCTCACTGTGTCTACAGAAGAAACACTGCAATTCCATAAGCACTTTTTTTTTGTGTGTGTGTGTATGTATCCTCTGAAATAGATTGTACAAATATACAGAGGACCCTTTTTTGTTTAAATTCTTTTTTGTGGTATTCTTTTTATATAGCTTCATTCAAAAGTAGCACTTTCTAAATTGCTTAGATGCCATTAAAACAAAATCTCACATTTTACTGTAATGGAGTTAGATGTCCTCTACTATTTTTGCAATGTATTTTTTTTAAATTTAATTTTTGTTAAATTTAATTTTCCTCAAAGCCAACTTTAAAAGTTACTTAACATTTAAAAATAAAGGATGTTTGCACATTGTCACTTCTGATGAATGTAATGTGATACTTTAATTCTAGTCACTGCTCAGTGATATCATGAGGTGCGTGCACATGCAGTGTTTTGTTGTCCTTCAGTACAATGGCATTACTTTACCATTTTTCCTGGGACTGATGAACTTGGCATCTCAGAAATACCAATGTAATGTAGCATTGACAATCCTGTTAAATATTTGACTGCTTCAGTTCCAAATGAGCTTTCTGTTGTGTCAGTGTAATTGCTAGAACTGAACAATCTTGTTACATCTTAAACTGTGCTAATTTTGAGATAGGAAGTATGATCCAACTTGTCATCAGTCTTTTGAATTTGTAGCAATACAGGAAAAGTATAAAATGTTGATTTGTGAAAAGTAAGTAGATTGAATATTGGTTAAAGGAAACAGAGTGCATCCTCATCTAGTATGCAGTTGAAACTGAACTTTGGGTACTCTTAGTATGATTAAGGGGTTGACTGTCCTTTTGTAAGGACCTACACAGGTAGAGGGGTGGTCATTTGAGAGCATCATAAAAATCCAGAATAGATAACTTGCAGTTATCTTTCTATCCTTACCTGAATATGCCTAGTACAGACTGGGAAGCTGCTTTCATAAAAAGGGCCTGTGGTTCCCAGGAGATAGTAATCCAGCAGTGTGTCTTGGCAATGGCATGCTGGACAGGAGGACAAATAGTACATTGAGAAGTAAATATATCGGGGGATGGTTATTTTTGTTTAGTACTCATTAGAATACATTTAGACTATTTCTTTCATGTTTATGTACCATGATGTAGGAATGACAAACTTGAGTAGATACAACCGCAGATGATGGTTGGAGCACAGGGGCATCTCTCCTGTGGGGAGGGACTGACGGGCTATGCCTATTCAGCTTGGAGGAGGCTGAAGAGGTTAAAGTTATAACTAACTAATTAAACATACAAAACCTAAAAGAAGGTTACTAAGAAGATGGATTTCTTACAGCAGATTAGGATTGGAGAATAAGAGAACGTGATAAAATAATTAAGCATTGAAGAGGTGACCCAGAGGTTTGTTTCTAGATGTTTTCCAAATCTAACTGAATGAAGCAGTAAACAATGTTCAGTGTTTAGTCATTTCAAGCAGCAGGTTGCACCAGATGACATTGGAAGAGTGATTTTATAATTTTCTAGGGGAAACTGGTCTTTAATGGAACTTTTCAAGATGACATTGTGATGATTTATGTATTCCATACCTGAACTGTTGTTTGTAATTGCAAATTATGGCTTATCTACTTAGGAGTTGGCTGTTTTCCATTGAATTAAGCAATTAATCTGCATTTTATTAATTCTTCATTTTAATTTTCCAGTTCTTCCTAATGAATGTGTGTGTGTGCACTAAACTTCTTTTCCCTTTTTTTGGCAGACCACAACTTTTGGTCTTGTTAAACTTGGATAATGAGCAGTTAGTCAAACACCCTAGATTGCTTTCTTTTACCTCTCAGTTGAAGGCTGGTAAAGGACTGACTATTGTGGGTTCTGTGCTTCAGGGAATCTACTTAGACAAATGTACAGAAACTCACAAAGCTGAAGAGGTATGTAAAAGAGAACTTGCAAATACTTGTAATTTACATTAGTATTTAAATGTTGAATCTGGATAGCTTATATATTTAATGAGAACAGACTGTTGTAAAATGTTGAATAAGACATCTTAATTTTGCTTTCAGCACAATCAGTGATTATATAAAAAGAATGGATTGGTGTATGTAGCAAAATGTTTGATAAAATTTTCTAATAGGATGAGGCAACACTGATACTTCCTAGCTTTTTCTTTAATATTGAGAGTCCTGGGCTTACAATCAAATTACATTAAAAAAAAAATTTAACACCCCTCTCAAAAAAATAAACCCAAAAAACCAACCCCCCCACAAAAACCCCCCAAAACAACCACAAAAAATCACCAAAACCCAGCAAGCTTTAACAAATTACCTTATAAAGAAAACAGCATATATTTAACAAAATATTTAATGTTTAACTAATAAATGCAAATGTTTGGCATAATATCATCCTCATTATGTGATTTTCTACATCTTTCTAGAAATACATATGAGAATCAGGATTAGGAGTACTCTTTGCCAGAAAACTGTGAACAGGATCCTTCTTGGGATCCTTTATTTTATTTTTCTATTTATATCATATGTCCAGAAAAAGTGGGCTAGGTAGGAAAAAATAGTAAGTTGTTATATAATTTAAAATGATATCCAACTATACCTACAAACACAAGTAAATTTAGTTTCAATTCAATTTCTTTAAAAATAGTACTTGTGTTTACTTGCCTATGCAAACTCTCCTCCTCCTATCTTTATAGAGTGGGGAAACATTTGGAGAAACTATCATGTTTCCTGTACATTTTTGAAATGTCCAAAAGTAGGTTTTGATTGCCATTATGTCTTCCATACTGGTTAATTTCTGCAGTGTTGCTCAAAAGAGTACCAGTTGATATGCCTACTATTTTGATCCAAATAGCCTTCAAAGCTGTGTAAAAACCCATGATATTTTTTCAAACCTCATCTCTTAAACAGATGAGCATTTAAAATCTTGTAATGGACTAGCTAACATAGCTAACTGCCCATTTCCTCACAGTTTTCCTTTTTCTTCCTCTTGCTATTCAGGCCTATCCATAGTGGTTTTTAAAATAAGAAAATATAAAGATAGATTACCTATTTGATATCACATGAAAAGGTTCTAAGAGAACAATTAACTTGGAAACAAGCTGAAAAGTCCAACCATGCTGTATTGTGGAAGTAGTTGTTACTAAGCTTTTGCTATCAACATGTATGAGTAGAAAACAAGATGAAGAATACAAAATTAGGCCTATGAAATAAAACAGGAAAAAACCTTTAAACAGAAACTGTTTACCCACAAGAATTTGAAATGTTATTTGTAGACAGTCTAACTTAACTGTTTTTCTGAGAGATGGAAAATGAATGAGTTTAAGGGTGCCTTAATCCATGGGTTTTCTGGAGAGTCAGACCTGATGTTAAGATTTAGGAAACTATTGCTTTTAAAATGGAAATGAAGATGAATTGTAAAAGTTTCAGCATCTGAAGGCCCCATTGGTTCTGGAGAAATTAAACTAGAAAGTGTTTCTAGGAGACCTGTAGAAAAGAAAGATTTTCTTCTGTCTGTCATTAAAAAAACCCCATCTATTTAAACTGATAAACCCTCACAGATATTATTTGTACAGACATACTTGTTATCTTTGCTAGCAAATTCTCTGAAGACTTTTTTCTCTGTTACATAGAGTTTCTGATGTGAAGCTACACTGAGACAGTGCCTGGCACTCTGTGATTTAATCTGTTCCTGATGATTTATGACAAATTTTGTTTTTTTGCAAAATACAAAATATTTATGTACTAGTTCTTCCTTCTGAAACATGTTGATCTCCCCCACAAGTCACTGATGATGATGGGGGGTTTTAAAGTTATTTAATCAGAAAATAATAATTGCCAAAGTTCATGTTCCCTGGTCAAGCTTGATACCGGTTTGAATGCCTCTTTTAAACTACCTTGTTACGTGTCTTTGTGTTTGTCAGTGTTTAAAGGAGGGGAGCTATTCTGAAATTAAAGGAGTGTGGGATATTTAATCTGGTCAGTTTATCTCGTCATTATTTGGACAGTTCTTCCAATTTTCTCCTGCACATCTGTTTTTCCATGTTGGGAGCTGATAAATTATTAGCCTCTTAATGTCAAAGGTATTTAAGGAACTTTGGCAGCCTCATCTTTTTAAGTACTTGGCATCACACTTCCAAACTCTTCCAATTCCAAAAGAAATGACTGATCATTCTAACCATACGCTGCTTTGTCAGTCACTGGTTTTGAATTTACCTGAAGCAGTGTTACTTCATTTATCTTCATCTATGTGTTTTTTACTCATGTCTTGTTCATTCTTCTTTGGAAATAAAAGGCTGAATAATTAAAATAATGAAAAAACTGTGTGGTGTCTTTTGGAGTGGTAGCAATTTGGGCTCTAGATTTCATAGAATCATGTTCATTCTTTTGGAATTAGTGATATCTTCATGTTGGTTATACATTGTTGATATAGTTTTGCTATTATTTAATGCTGTTACTCCTTCTGGTGTTAATTATCAGTGTTGATGGTTTGTATTTCCTTATGTGTAATTTTCCTATTGCAGAATGTTAAGGCCTTAATGGGTGTAGAAAAGACTAAAGGATTTTGCCAGATTGTGGTATCTCCTAACTTCAGAGATGGAATATCTTATTTGATTCAGTCAGCTGGTCTAGGAGGGATGAAGCACAACACGGTCCTGATGGCATGGCCACAATCGTGGAAGCAGGCAGAAAATCGTTTCTCATGGAAAAATTTTGTTGGTATGTGTTTATTGACTTTCTCATTTGCATGTGTAATTTGACTGTGTGACTAATGTATTTGCTGTGTGGAGGAAATGTGCTACTGAACATCTGGTGGACAATTGAATCTGTATCTGATTTAATCTGGAGTTGGTTTTCTCAGCCCTCTTCAACCACAGGTTTGCTTTTTCTTCTAAGCAGGTTGATCACTAAATTCAGTATCATGGTTTAGGAATGCTGCTTGGCAATTTAGTGTTCCCATTGAGACTTTCCAAATCACACTGCTGCTTGCTGTCCCCCTTTGTCTTTCCCCATCCCACTTGGGCTGGGTTGGAGAGAAAAATTGGAGGCACAAAAGGTAAGGATCACAGATTAAAATAAGAACAGTTTACTGGAAACAGCAATGAAATAAGAAAATTAACAGTAAGAGCAAGAGTGTTATTAACAGAAAGTATACAAAAAAAAGTGATCCTCATGCAAAAATGTCCACCATGCAGCTTGACCCAACCATAGCCATGCCACTCCAACCGCTCCCTCTGGCTCAGAACTAGTGCCACTCAGCCATTCCTCCTTGGCTTTGAATCGGGCCCATGCTTATTCTACCAGAAGAAACCCCTTCTCCTTGGAAGAGACTGCCTTAGCCCTGCCCCTGGCAATGACCTGATGTGGTATAGAATAACCTCTGGGTCCTAGCCATGCCCCCTCCTGGCTGTTGCAAAATTTAACTGTGTCCTGGCCAGAAGCAAAACATTATCCACCCCATATTTTATACCATTTATATGGTATAAAATCGTGCCCGGATTCTAATCCTTCCAACTTCTATATTTATATATGTCATTGCACGTATGTATGTATATGAATGTGTGTGTGCATATATATATATATATATATATATATATATATATATATATAAACAAGTATAATTTCCACAGTCGATATCCATTCCTCCAAGATGTCTCTTGAGTCCACTTGAGTCCATCTAGTCCATGACTGCAGGTTTTAAGTGTTTTCCAGAGCAGGAGAGCTGGTTGCAAGCTGCATCAGGAGCTCAAAACTGGTGCATCTGTCCTAGTCCATGCTTATTGTCCATGGTTAAGTCCACTTCTCCATCACAAGCCCATTGCTATATTGCATCTCTTTTCCCGTGACCTAAGATATCATTGGCCCACTGAGCTAAAAATAATTCAGCCTATGTTGCCGCCTGAGAGACTTCATTCTTGGCTGCCCAATGCACCTGTCCATTGTTGCAATGTACTTCAATAGCCTGACTTTTGGGTATGTGTGCATCTGCATGATGCTTTTACAACCAATTTCTCTACCCAAGCAGCAATGTCTTGCCACAATTCAGCAGCCCAGGTGGCTTTACCTCTGTGCTGCCAGTAGGTCTTTTTCAGTAGTTTTAGCCATCCCCACAGAGCATTTGCTACCATACATGAGTCAGTTACAGCTAGAGCATTGGCCATTTATTTTGTTCAGTGATACTTAAAGCCAGTTGGACGCCATTCAGTTCCACAACCTGATTTGATCCACATTGTCCCTCAAAAGTTTCTGTGACTCACCACACAGGAGTCCATACATTTTCCATGTATCCCTACAATATGAGAGGAATTGTCAGTAAAAACAGCATAACACTTTTCTTTTTCAGGTAGCTGATTATATGGTGGGGCCTCCTCAGCATGTATCGCCTTTTCCTCCTCTGATTTTAGTACAAAATTTTTATTTTTGGTTTGGTTTGTCATGACTTCTAAGATGCCTGTGTAGTCAGGGTTTCCTGTTCAAGCTCACTGTGTGATCAGCATGACCCATTTACTCCACATAACAGTGGCATGATGTGTGGAAGAGATTTTTCCTTTGAACATTCAGCCCAGCACTGGCAGTTGGAATGCCAGGAGGAGCTGTGCTTTGGTGCTAATCACTTCTGAAGATGCTTGAACCTCTTTATAATACACAGTTGTAATGCCAGTAGCCCTTTTTCAGTAGGGGTGTAACAGGCATCAGGTCCTTTGCATCTAGATTCCTGAACCCTAGGAATCATTGTTGAGTCTCCCCAGGTACTGGTTTTTTTTTTGCCAGAAACTCCTGGAAGAAATAATCTTCCCAGCTGCAGCATAGAGTACATTTTTCACATCTTGTCCTGTCCCAACTTGCCAAGGGCTACTGCTCGAACAGTCTTTTGTTTCATTTGTTCAAAAGCCTTTTGTTGTTCAGGACTGCACTTAAAATCATTCTTCTTCTGAGTCATATAATAGAGAGAACTTTTGCTTTGACTGTGTTCTGGAATATGCATATTCCAAAAACCCACACTGCCTAGGAAAGCCCCTGCTTCCTTCCTGTTGGTTGGTGAGAATGTAGCTGCTATTTTGTTGACCACATCCATGGCAATCTGATGATGTCCATGTTGCCATTTTATTCCTAAAATCTGAGTTTCATGGGCAGATCCCTTGACCTTACTTTGCTTTATGGCAAAACTGGCTTCCAAGGTGATTTGGGTTATCTTCTCCCCTCTCTCAAAAATGTCTGCTGCGTTGCACCACAAGCTGATGTAATCAATGTATTCCAAGTGTTCTGGAGCTTCACCCTTTTCCAGTGCAACCTTGCTTTCTTATAGATGCTTTTCTATGCCATGCTCTGCCAGTATGCGACTGTTGCATACTGACAGAGCATGGGATAGCTCCTTTCTAACTTGCTTGATCTTGATCTATCTGCAGTCTTGGACAGCCAAGGCATAGGTCATTAGGAAGGGAAAAAGATGATCTTCATATTGTTGTAGTCAGATATATGTCTGAAGCATTGTTTGTTCTCCTTTCATTGACATCAGTCCCAATGAGTTGGCACACAATGATGGCACATGCTGTACAAATTTCTCCCATGCAGATTGTGTACAATGGACCTCATCTGGATCTACAGAGGACTGTTTGTTATTTGAATCCCTATAGATTACCTTCAGCACGGCTAATTCTCTCATGTACTGGATACCTTTCTCCATGGTGTTCTACCTGCATGGGTGCAGTACTAGGTCATCCTTGAGAAAATACCTTTCCTTCATGCTTGGCTGGACTTGGCTCCAGAGGCTGAGAGTTTCTGTTTTCTTCCCAATCCCCTTGCTAATGCTGACATGCGAGGTCAGGGATCTCTTCACTACCATCTAGTTTCATATTACAGGCAGCAATATCCCAGCATCAGAGCAGCTAAGTCAGTAGGGGCTCACCCGACTGGTGGCTGAAATTTTTTTCGCATATCTCACAGCTCACCTGGAGATAGGGATTGGGTGATTATCTCTGGCCCTGTCTGTTCCTTGTGTTGTGAGGTCTCTCCTTCCTTTTCATCCTTCACTAAGTGAACTAATTTTGTCTTTGATTTTTTTCTATAAAGGGGTGACTGCTACTGGCACAGGTTGTTCCTCTCGTTCAGCTGCAGTTTGAGTGGCTGCAGTGCCTGTCAGTCTGCTTTTCTCCTCTTCCCCCTGAGACTGCTGTCTAGTATTGTGGAGTGTCCGATAAATAGTAGCCAAGGCCCAGCATGTTGCAAAACTTCACACCTCCCACAGCATTTTTTGGAATTGCCGCAGCATTTTTCTGTCAAGTATTCTGTTAATTTACCATGGTCCTGTAGTTGTCCAGGAGTGAAGTTCCAAACCACTGGAGCAGAATAATCCTTCAAAATCTGGCCCATTTTCTCCCACTTGCCTTGTTACTCATGATTATACACCCTTCGGACAGATGTCTGAGCAAACTCCTAAGAAAACTCTGTCACTCTAAACATGGTGTAGACTGAGGAGACCTGGCAGACTTAGCACAAAGAATATGATTTCCTTAACATCCAAATGGAATTCAGAATTCTCTAAATATAACAGGCTGAAAGGGGTGTAAAAGGCCAGGAAAAGGGGATGAAAAGCTGGGGGAAATTATCCTCTCCCATTCCTGCTGCAGAGTATGTATGGTTAGTAAATATGCAAAGGTAGTGCCTGAGGTAAGAGTAGGAGAGCAACAGTCAATATATATCCCAAATGATCGTCATTGTCTTTGATGCTACCATGTCATAAACTGACATCCCTCAGCATATCAAGCAAAGAAATCCTGATCCCTCTTCCTACTCTGAAAAATATCATGAGGAGCACATACAGGAATATATACAGGATTAGGTACCACTCCCGCTTGAACAGATCAAGCAACATTGTGACCGGTGGCTCCATACCTAAACCAAAAATGCCTAGATCAAATTTGTTTCTGACCTGCTCTGGGCAGTCTGTTGTTATCTCAACCCACTGTGCCTCACCTCAGACAGCAAATCAAGATTGTTGTGGTTTAGGAGTCATACTCCCTAATTTAGTGTTCTCATTGACACACTCCAAATCATGCTGCTGCTCACTCACTTTTCCTCTGAGCCTGGTTTGAGAGGAGAATTGGAGGCACAAAAGGTAAAGATCACAGGTTGAGAACCATTTACTGGAAACAGCAACAATGTTAATAGCAAAAAGTGTACAAAAGAGACAATGATGCATATGCAAAAATGCTCACCATGAAGCTCCATCTGATCACCCCTCAACATCTCCCTCTGTCTTAGAGGTGTGCCACCTCTACCTCTCCCTCTGTCTTAGAACTGGTGCCACCCAACCACTCCCTCCAGCTGAGAATCAGCATCATGCTTATTGGACCAGAAGGAACCCCTTCTCTTTGAAAGAGACTCCCCCCACTTTCACCAACGGCATTAAGTAGTGTAGAGTAACCTCTGGGTCCTAGCCACACCCCTCTTTGCTATTGAAACAATTAGCCTTGTCCCAGCTGCAACCAAGACACTCAGGATATTCCTCTTTTGCCAAGACACCTGGAATATTCCTCTTTTGCATCAGCAGAATCTGGGAGGGTTTAATCTTTTGAATTTAAAACAAAAGCAAAATTTGTGTATGAAAGCTAGGAGTCCTTGATAAAATGTCGTTTTCCCTTACAGATACTGTACGAGAAACAACTTCAGCTCAACAAGCACTTTTGGTGGCTAAAAACATTGACTTATTTCCAACAAATCAAGAACGTTTTACTGAAGGAAATATAGATGTGTGGTGGATTGTTCATGATGGTGGTATGCTGATGTTGCTGCCTTTCCTCCTTCGACAGCACAAGGCAAGGGCAACAGAAAATGGCTGGGATTTAATTTTCTAGCACTAAATGGTTCTAAGCATGTCTAATTAAATACTCCTTCACCTTGTTCAAATTATGCATGGTAATAGCAATCACAGTATTACAAACTGTTATGTATCTTTTTGGTAGGTTTGGAGAAAATGTAAAATGCGTATCTTCACCGTTGCTCAAATGGATGATAATAGCATTCAAATGAAGAAGGATCTTCAGATGTTCTTATACCACCTTAGACTAAATGCTCAAGTGGAAGTTGTTGAAATGGTTTGTTATTATATATTTTTAAGGTGCAACTGGGACTAAACTTGGGAAAACAGGTTTAGCCCTTTTCAAATAAAGAGCTATTAGCACAAATATAGAAATTAAAAAATTGTAGTCTCATGAAAAACAAGAAGTTAAGCATCATTATCTTACCATGTTACAATACTGCTGTATGTGGTGGTGAGTTTAATGGGTTTGTCAAGTAGAGTTTGAGATGTTTTATGTGTTAATTCTTACTTTATTTATGACTACTAGTCCATATAGCTGGTTCATTTGGAAGGAAAAGCTTGAATTTGTAGCAAGCAGTGAAATGGAAGGCTAAATGTGCTTAATCTAATAAGCTAAGACATATGGTATGAGACAGGATGGACTTGTCTATGTCTCCAACTGCTGTAAGAATACCTCTCTGGAATAAGGAATCCCTAGGCTCAAATGAGAGTTGTTCTTGGCATCTCCAGCCTCAGCCAGTACTGAAAGCAGGACCTACAGTTTCACAAGTAAAGGTAGTGACAAAATTAATTTAGTAACTTTTTTCCTTTTTAAATTATGGGTCATAAACTGTTTAGGAGAAAGGACAAAAACTATTTTTGTCTTGGCCCACTTTTTTTGGAAACTAAGGATGTAATTTCCAGCACTAAAAGGTGACTAGCATAATGTTCAAAGTAAGACTCATGGAAAAAAAAAAATAAAAACAAACCAAAACTTTTACTCATTCTGAAGTGAGATGAAAATGAGTAAACTGGTTGAAAATGTCTATTTCTACTCATTTATAGAATCACCAGAACTTATTAAAAGGTTTATCATGCTAATTAATCAGAAAACAATTTTAAGAATTGTTTCAATTACTTAAAAGAAACTGCTTGTGAAAAAATTTAGTGTTCTTTGCTTAGAGTACTAAATATGAAAGTCTCAAATGCTGTGGCATGTACAGTTGAAAGAACATAGAATGCCATGAAATGGCTCAGCCTTGGTTGAATTTTGAACAGAAGGCAATATAGAAAGTTGTGCTTGTTTAAGCTGGGGTAGAATTAATTTTCTTCATGGCGGCTGGTATGGGGCTGTGTTTTGGGTATGTGCTGAGCACAGGATTGATAATATTGGGATGTTGTTGTAATTGTGAAGCAGAGCTTGCACAGAACCAAGATCTTTTCTGGTTTTTGTACTGCCAAGCCAGCAAGGAAGTTGGGGAAGTTTGGGAGGAGACACAGCTGGGACAGGTCCCAAACTGACCAAAGGGCTATTCCAGACCATATGACATCATGCTCAGTATATAAGTTGGGGAGAAGAGGGAAGAAGGGGGGTATGTTGGAAGTGATGCTGTTTGTCTTCTCAAGTAACTATTATGCATGATGGGGACCTGCCCATGCAAAGCAGTGAATTAATTCCTTGTTTTTCTTGCTTGAATGCACAATTTTTGCTTTTCCTAATTAACAGTCTTTATCTCAACCCATGAGTTCTCTAGCTTTTATCCTTCTGATTCTCTCCCAAATCCACTTGAGTTAGAGTCTGCGTGGGCCTTGGTTGCTGGCTGGGATTAAACCACTACAGAAATACAATTTATTCTTTTCTTCTGTGGGTAATATTTAATTCTGAGAATCTTCCAGAGGATAAGAGAAATGTTACAAGTCAGTGACAATACAGGTGACTGGTATAGATTTTTATGTTGTATTTTAGTTTTCAGCCAATATGAGAATGTATGCCAGAATTTCTTGCTATGGCAAGAAATGGCTTTGTTTTTGAACATTTCTCACTGATCAAAGCATAATGTGTTATTTGTGCCTAACAGTTACAGTTTTTAAAGAAACAAGCATCCACACATGCTCAGGTGGCAGCAATGCATACCCAGTTTAAGTAAGTGCTTTCAACTCTCACTTCTGCAGCCTAGTTGGAACAGAATAGTTACTGGAAAGTCTGTTCCAAGTACCTAAAATTTAGATAAAATCACTATAATATTGTTACAGTAGGATAGTTCACTGTATGAAATTGCTGTTTGAATAGTAAGTTTTAAGAATGAGGACAGAAGTGATTGATCAATTATATGCTTAGGATTACTCTAATGAATACATCCACCAAATGAATACAGGTATGAGAGGTACACTATCTAATGTTGTCCTTGTAAGTAGCACTTTTCTTCTGGTGTTACTAATTCCAATTTCTTTTGTAGTTTGAAAATGATATTTCTGCGTTCACATATGAGAAGACACTTATGATGGAACAGCGATCTCAGATGCTAAAACAGATGCAGCTATCAAAGAATGAAAGAGAAAGGGAGGTAGGATCTTCAACTTGACAGGATGTTCTGTGAAAAATCTCAAAGTACAATCTAATGGCTGTAGCTTCTTATCAGTTTCTAGCTAGTCAAAAACTTTCATAACTGCATTGTGTTTCTCTACAACCAGTTTTACTTGCAAGGTTAAAGTTATGTGGGGGAAAGAAAAAAATTATTTAAAGAGATTTTAAGATTTTTCCTGTTTTTGTTGAGTACAAGTGTCAATTAGCAAAACATTTGAACATCAGTGTGGAATACATTAAAAGCCTTCCCAAACTTGACATCAGTAGCTAAGATTCATGATTATGCAACTGGACTGATTATCTTTGATTGTGATTTGGTCTTAGGATCATAGAATCATTTACATTGAAAAAGACCTTTACGTCAAGTCTGACCACTAACCTAATGCCGCCAAATCCACCACTAAATCATGTCCCTGTTGTTTAAATACCTCCAGGGACTCAACTTCAGCCACCTCCCTGGACAGCCCATTCAAATGTTTGATAATCCTATCCATGAAGAAATTTTCCCTAATGTCCAGTGTAAACATCCTCTGGTACTACTTAAGGCTATTTCCTCTTGTCACTTGTTACTGGGGTGTTGAAGTGAGGGGAGAACGACCATCCTATAATGCATCGAACTCCAATTTATTGATTGATCAGTCACTTTAAATAACAGTGTTAATTAACTTCATGCATATTCCAAAATCCAGGTATATGATAGGCTAACAGAGAAAACTCTAACCACTCCTTTTGTTTTACAATACTGACAATTGTTTACACAAAACAAAACCAGTGTTCCCACTGTGATATGAACAGTTCCCAAAACTTCCATATCTGTTCCCAGGGTGCCATCTTTTCCCAGAGAGGGTGTTTCACTTGTTATGGGAAGACTGCCTGAGAACCTTATTGTTTATACAATGATGCCTGAGAGAGTCTAATTGTTTATAGAAGTCAGGCTGGGAACTGCTTTTGGAACTGCTTTGCAACTACCTTTTACTTTTCTCTCAATTGCATGGCTTCATGGCCTTTTTCTTTAAGCCATGCTTGAACTAAACTCCCGACACTGGGGAAAAGAGACCAATCCCCACCTCACTACAACTGTCTTCCATGTAGTTTAAGAGAGTGAGAAAGTCCTTCCTGAGCCTCCTTTTCTCCATTCTAGAGAACACTACGTCCTTCAGCCACTCATCATATGACTTACAAATACACCACATTACACAATATAATAGACATTTGTTCAAATCACACTATGTTTTAGTTTCTGCATTATTTTGCATGTTTTATGAATCAACTCCCTTTTTTTTTAGAATCAAAATTAGCCCAACAAACTATAATCTTCTAATATGAAGATGGAAATGCTGGGTTTGCTGCTCCCCTATCCTTACTATTTTGCATATTGTAGCAACAAGCTTCATTCAGCTGTAAATTTATGAATATTTGTAACTTACAAGTAATTTCCTTTTGGTTTGTGCTTCTACCCCCTCATCTATTCTGCTAACTCTTCAGTATTATCAAGACTTTTTAGTGATGTAGAAGATAGTGAATGCTCTAGCTTTGCCATCACATAAATGATTTCCATCCCATGGCAAACAAGAGAACTCTACTGTCTTTAATTGCTCAATTGTATAACAGCTAGATTTTTTTTCTTATGGCTTGTCTTTTGTGGTCTTAACCATACAAGTCCAAGCAGTTTGGGGTTTTTATGGTTTTTTCCTTTTGTTTGTCCTCTTCTCTCTATTATTTTTTCCATTTTTTCCATGATTTTTAAAGGTTCCTAAAGATGCCTGCTATTGTTACAGTTTATTGCTGTAAAATGTCATTTTCTTTCAAACTGAGCCTGCCTAACATCCTTCTAGTAAAAACCCCAAACTTTTCTGTACAACTTATTCAGCCTTATTGTTTCTTTTCTGAATAGTAGTATTTTTCCAGTGGAGTTTGAGTAGTTTATCTGTTGTAGATTTTGAAGGATTTAACTTCCACATGATTAGTGGAAGCTATTGCTCTGTATTCTATAGCACTTAAATTGCAGAGAGATAAAAGAATTTCTTCTCAGCTCTGAGCTGGTGGGAAGGAATCTGGACTATACTTCAGAATATTGTTTGTTTGAAAGTTTTTATTTCTTTCTATTCCCTCCATATAATTTTCTTGCTTTATTACTCACTTTTATCTGAACTTTACCATCACCATTATAGCATCAGTTTCTTCCTTCTTATCAGGCGAGGTGAAATCTGAATATTCAAAACACCACTGAATTTATTTCAGGGTCTGAAGTAAAACCCTTGACCCTTGGTAATTCCAGGAACCTCTAGTACTTACTGCCTTGTCCAAAAATAAAAAAGTCATATCCACTGATTGTTTCTGATTAGAATATCTAAATCTACCTTGTTCTTTTGTATTTTCATAAGAAAATGTGATATATTGAAGTGACCACCAGAACCCAGACTAACTCTTAGAACTCCAGCGCAATGCCAGGAGTGGGGAACTGCCTCGGTATGGGGATTTACCAGAGGCAGAACCTTTAGAGCCACTTGCTCTAAGATGCCAGACAGAAGCCACGACAGGGACCAGGCAGAGGAGAAAGGAAAAGTATTTGCATCTTGAGGTTCCACAAGGAACAGTTTATTCCAGATGAAAAGAGCAGGACAAAAAGCCTCTACCTCTGTTGTGCCAGGGGTTTTGTTTGGATGCAAGTCAGGAGGTGGATACAAACAGCTAACCAATAGGGAATCCTCAGGGGCAGAATGAGGGGATTATATCGAGTGTCTGGGGCCAATTGGGGTAGGAGGATGGAGAGGATGGGTCACATGGGCCAATGGGGCTTCCGGTAGTAGGGGAATTCCAAGGGGGTGTTGCAGACAGGGATTGGCCCAAGGTTTAAGTGGCAGAGAAGGTTTGGGAATCAAGCTGGGATGCCTTGACAGGCAGCTGGAACAAGGGGTGGGGAATGGCATAAGGGACAGCTTTGAGGAAGGGTAAAACCAGGGGTAAAC
The DNA here is from genome assembly GCF_027579445.1 of Ammospiza nelsoni. NCBI lineage: Eukaryota > Metazoa > Chordata > Aves > Passeriformes > Passerellidae > Ammospiza > Ammospiza nelsoni. The sequence continues at coordinate 57,861,927 of NC_080633.1, forward strand.
CAACTTGGGGAGAACATGGGGGTACAACAGAATGAACCACTTAACAAGGAATCAATAAAATAACATTGAACCACAACAGTTTATTTATGTCTTCACTTCTTCTGGAGCTACAAGATTAGTGTATGCGCTCAGAGTGCCTGACCCATTCTTACCCTGACTTTTTTTTTTTTTTAACTAGCTGAGCCATTCTTTTAAGTTTTTTGCTGATGTCCAAAACATTTCTTTTATTAGTATCACTAGTTCAAATTAGCATTGCTTTTCATTTTAATATCTGTCTCCAGGCCTTCAAATATAAGCTGGTATTCCAGTTTTGAATAGTGAGTGTAGTTTGGTTTACTGTTACCACCAAGATTAGTACTTTAAACTCACTTTTGTGCATGTATGCCTTCAAATGAGGCTCAGACCTTCTCGAAGTGGAGACTTTGGTTTTGTACAGTGTTTATTTGCTGTTTTAGTCATAAGCGTGCCTTTACCCCTGAGCAGTCACCCTCATCCTCCCTTCTCCTGTCAACTTTTAAAAACAGAATTGATTTGATCTTGCCTCTGGGTTTTCTTGTAGAACTGAGGATCGAGCACTCATCATATTTTTGTTCACTTTTTTTGAAAACTTGGTCAATTTTTTTCTATTCAGGTATAAATATAATAAGTACCTGCAAAGCATAACATAGGCAACTTAGGTATAACTGGTAAATATCAATTTATTTGACTTAATAGTGCTACAAAGGGGAAGGAAAATGTAGAGCCTCATTCCCTTTTTTGCTTCCATTTTTGGTGGTTGTTGGCTTCTTTCTCTGGTTAATTCTCATTAAGGACTCTTGGGCAAAGCAGTGTTAATTGGACCTGTGAGAAGGTAATAATACTTTGCACCAACAAATTCTCTTGGGTTGTGCTGTTAAGTAAGATTGGCAGAAATTTGGGTGCATTCAGGTGAGTGATGCACAGACAGATGACTCTTTAACTAATTAAAGTTGAAAAGAAGGGTATTTATTGCAGCATGCTGGACACATGTGGAATCATTTCCAAATACATGTGCAAGGAGTTGCAGATTCCTGCTCTCTGTTTTGATCTGCTGGTGATGGTCCAAGCCTCTCCTAACTATTTGATTATTCTTAAAGCAAGGTATTTCTATGGTCTCTGCTCCTTCACAAATGCTACATCTATCCCTGTCACTACTAGCTTCTCTTTCCTAATGTATTTGTTACTTTTTAACTAAGGTACTTGATTCTTGCCACCTATATTACTAACTTAGCTTCTTAACTAATTTTAAAATCTTAACTAACATATGCAATCTTCTACTATGCCAGATATATTCCCAGGTCGCCCCTCAACTCATCTACAGTGTTCAATTATCCTAAATACATTTCCAGCAGACCCCTTGACTGATTACTGTTTCACTGTTTGTGAATGATTAGATTTTTAGGTTTTTAGGTTTTTACAGTTGAATAGTAGCTTTCTCATATGCTTTTAGTTTTTTCATGCTTTTGATTGTAATTGAGTGAAAAATTTCACCTGAATATATACATATATGAAAGTGGTCCTCAAAAACAAGTGAATATTTGAGCTTCACATAGAGATGGAAGGACTAAATTGGCTTCCTGTTTTCACAAATGTCTGTAAAGGGACTTCATAACTAACCACTAAAGATTTAAAAATGTTATCCAGGAGGAGGCAACCAGAGAACTGCTGAGCCACTTGGATATTCATAAATCCATGGGACCAGATGGGATCCATCCCAGGGTGATGAGGGAGCTGGTAGATGAGCTTGCAAAGCCGCTCCATCATTTACCAGCAATCCTGGCTCACTGGCAAGGTTCCAGATTACTGGAAGCTGGCCAATGTGACGCCCATTCATTAAAAGGGTGGGAAGGAGGAGCCTGCTAATTATAGGCTGGTTAGCCTGACCTCAGTACCCGGTAAGGTTATAGAACAGTTTATACTGAGTCTCATCACACTGAACTTACAGGATAGCCAGGGTATCAGACCCAGCCAGCATGGGTTTAGGAGGGGTAGGTCATGTTTGACCAACCTGATCTCCTTTTATGACCAAGTGACCTGCCTGGTGGATGCAGGAAAGGCGGTTGATGTTGTGTAGTGCGGGGGTCAGGTATATATGGGAAAATATATGTCCAATTGTGTCAGGAACCCATGCATTACCGAGGAACCCACTTGCCGTGGCAACTACGTCCAGATATGCACAACACTGGACAAAGTGAACAGACCAGTGAAGAGCTTTTTTTATTTTCAGCACATCAGTCTCAGGACATTGTTAGACAATAGAGACAGGATGTTAACAGCTCGCTGATCCACAGGGAATGCCAAGGAGGTGGAGCAATACAGCATAGCATAAAACCATCTCAGTGTGGATTTCAGCCAATCATACATAGAACAACACATATTGACAAGCATTCTATCCAATCTTATAAAACACACGTAATGGTAGTTAAAACAAAGACTGGTTCATAAGAGACAAAGAACAGAGCTCTATTCATGCTAACCTTCTAAAGATATACATTAAATAACCTTGTTGCCATCCATAAGCCAATTCTACAGAGGCCTATTGTTATTTGTCACGTATGCTCTACTGTTTAGGAAACTTTTCTGCTGTATTTGCAATGCTAACAAAACTTCAGTCTGAGGCCTATACTTTTTTAACCATTTCCTAAAACCCTCTAACTTTATGGATTCCAACATGTAGCTGGATTTCAGCAAGGCCTTTGACACTGTCTCCACAGCACACTCCTGGAAAAGCTGGCAGCCCACAGCTTGGACAGGAGCACTCTTTGCTGGGTTACGCACTGACTGGATGGCTGGGCCCAGAGGGGTGGTGAATGGTGCTGCATCCAACTGGTGACTAGTTACTAGTGGTGCCCCTCGAGGGTCTGTGCTGGGACCAGTTCTGTTCAATATCTTTATTGATTACACGGATGAGGGTATTGAGTCTTCCACTGGTAAATTTGCAGATGACACTAAGCTGGGATCGTACGTTGGTCTGTTGGAAGGTAGGAGGGCTCTGCAGACAGACTTGGAATGGTTGAATGGATGGGCAAAGTCCAATAGGATGAAGTTTATTAAATCCAAGTGCTGAGTTCTGCATTTTGGCCCCTGTAAATAACTCCCTGCCTCCTTGTAAGCTGGGGATGATGTGGCTGGACAGTGCCCAGGTGGAAAGGGACTTAGGGGTACTGGTCAACAGCCAGCTGAACATGAGCCAGCAGTGTGCCCTGGTGGCCAAGAAGGCCAGTGGCATCCTGGCCTGTATAGTGTGGCCAGCAGGACCAGGGAGGTCAGTTTTCCCCTGTACTTGGCACTAGTGAAGCCACATCTTGAGTACTATGTCCAGTTATGGGCCTTCAGTTAAGGAAGGACATTGAGATGTTTGAGCTCATCCAGAAGAAGGCAACTGTTGTAGTGTGTTTTGTTGGTATGTTCTGTTTCTCCCCCATTTTGTTGTGATGGTTCTGTCCTCCCAGTTTGCCCCGCCTCAGTGTCTGTCTATTAAGTAGTTGCCATGGTTTTCCCTATGTTATATAATTTCCCCTCCCTCCATTTCCAAATATGTATAGTTTTCTCTCCTCCCTGGGCCCAGTCAATCACTCCCCACCCCTCCTAGTTTTTTTTCCAGAATGTTCCCCTCAGTAGGGGACGTGATTGGCTGTGGTCCCGGGGCCCCTCCTATACAATGTATCCATTGGTTCTCCCTTCAAGTCTGTCATGTTCAGTTCATCCCCCGACCTCTCCTGATTGGTTTTCTGTAAACCCCTCCCTTGGTTTCCACCTCCCTTTATATCCTCATTCTCTACCACTTTTCCCGGTCACTCCCTGCTGGTGGCCCCTGGCATTAAACCTGTTTGGACCCCAGGAAGTGTCCGACTCTCATTCGCTTCATCCTGATTTGCAGCTCTCCCCCGAGACCTCGTCCTGCAGGCACAGCCTGAGGCCTCCGCCGCCAAGGGGTGCCTGAAGCTGTCAGCCCTGGGGCCCTGCCACCGGGACTGACACCCCCTGCTGCAGTGGGGCTGTTGGCCGCCCTCTCTACTAGCCGGGTCAAAAGGTCTCAGGCCGCGGTCTATGCTGCAGATAACGAGGCTGGTGAGGGGCTTGGAACATAGGCTCTATGAGGAAGAACTGAGGGAGCTGGAGTTGTTTAGCCTGAAGAAAAGGAGACTCAGAGGTGACCTTATCACTCTCAATTTCCTGAAACGTGGTTGTAGTCAGGTGGGAGTTGGTAACTTTCACCAGGCAGCAACTGACAGAACAAGAGGACACAGTCTCAAGCTGAATCAAGGGAAATTGAGATTGGATATTAGGAAAAAGTTTTTCATGGAAAGAGTGATAAAGTTCTGGAATGGTCTGCCTGGAGAGGTGGTGGAGTCACCATCCCTGGATGTGTTTAAAAAAAGGCTGGATATGGCACTTGATGCCACAGTTTAGTTGAGGTGTTAGGGCGTGGTCAATTGATCCTGAAGTTCTCTTCCAACCTAGTCATTCTGTGAATTCTGTGAAAAAGAGCCTTTTGAGCTGATACCACATTTCATCTATTAAAATGAAGAATAATATCTCTTTTTTTCTGTAGACTTTTTTTTTGTCATTGGTAACCTTTTTGTCCCAGATTCAGATCATCACAGATGAGTCTCAAGGCTCAATTAGAAGAAATAGCTACTCCAGTCCATTGTCCATTGTCCAAGATGCTCAGGCACTGCTGACTAATGATTATCAAGAGGAAGAGGTAGCTCGACATAGTGCTGGCTATGACTAGACGTATTTTCCATTGCAACACTTCAAGTACCACTATTGCAAACTGAACTACACATTAACTACAATTTTTTCTAAATTCATTGTTACCTTATATTTCTTGTCTTTCTTATATTTCATGCTTCTGTGACATGAACTATATTCTCTTTCTCACATTTATTTTTCATAAAAGAAACTAATTTCTGAGTTTCTGCCTGTTTTCTTAAGAGCCAGAAGCAGGGTGTTACATTAATAAACCTATTTCGTGCTTTCATTGACTTCCTTTATAGTTCCTCTATTGAAGTACTGAAGATTCTCGGAGACTGTATTGATATACTAGATCTTTTAAGGAGTGCAAGCCATTTTTATTTGCGAGCTATTATTAACCTGTATATGTCATTACTGTATTCTGTGGGGTGACATTGAAAGGAAATGGACTGATGTAATCAATTAGTTTAGTGTGCACCTAAAGTGTTGCTCATATGTAAAATGTGTAGCCTAGTTTGTAGAAGTGCTGTATATCTTTGTATTTCCCTTTCATCATGGAGTGAGAGAACAAGCTGTTTGGTTTCATTAATTGAATTTAGTATCAAAATAGCACTAACAAGAATGTGCTTTCGTTGTGTTTGCATTTTTATAAACATGTATTATAGGTCCAGAATTTCTCTTGGTCTCACGGTCTTTCTAAAAATGGCAAATTTTCTTCCATTGAAGCATAGCTGTACTGAACTCATCTTACAGTTGTTCCTTTGAAATTTTAGTACATTGGATACTGCTGCATGGTATTTATGATATTGGCATGTATTTGTTAGCTTTTTTGATTCTCATGATAAAACTGTATTCAGAGTAACTTCTGATTTGTGGTCTTGACTCATCATTTAATCATCTGTGAATGTAGGAAGACCATCATACTAAGAGATATTTATGTGAACCTCACAACTGAACTCCAGAATTTGGAAATCTGGAAGGATAGGGACTAGGAAATAATTTAGGGAATATACGGAAGCTCAAAGGCATTTAAAACCACCCGCAATTACAGTTTGTGAACCACTAGAGGAATTGCTTTTCTGAGAATGAAAGTACAATTCTCATCTGCTTGGATTTTATTCATGGTTTTTATTGACCTGCACAAAATTCTTAATTACCAGGTATGTCGAGGGACCATGACTATGTCTAACATATGAATAATTGAAATTCCCAAATGGAACAGGAGCTTCAACTCAATTTAAGTCTCTGAATAGCTTTCAGAACTGTTAAATATCTTAAACAAAAAGCAAACAAGCAAACAATCACAGGATAAAATAAATACCACCTCCAAAACAGAAAATTTCAAAGCACAAACACAATCCTGTCCCCAATTATCAATTCACTTATAATTTTTAGAGTCTAAGGTACTGTATTTGTATTGTGTTTGATGGAAACAGAGAAGCCTATGGACAAAGTATTATGAGGGAAAGTAAGTAAATAATGTGTTAGATATTTAAGCTTCTTTTCCTCCAAAGAAGCAAGGAGAATGGAAAATAGAAAACACAATATTCTTCCCACATGCATATGCGCTTTTTTGTTCTTGAAATTGATTAGAGTTTCTACTGTTAAAAGGGAAGAGAAGACCCCTTCATAGCTAGATTTGTTAGATTTGTTATGTAAAATGCTCTTGTAGGCATAAATCATCTAAATCTATAACTAGACTTCAAATCAGCCAGTCTCATACTGGCATCAGAGATTCATAGTTGTAGTTCAGCTAAAGGCATGTGAAATGGACAATGTTTACAACAGTATCTGAGAAAATAATGTAACTTGTGAACAATGATAATACTGGCTTTAAAGTTTTTCATTGGCAAAACACCCTGATGTTAATAAAGTACTCTCTGGTGGAATTCAACCTCACTTTAGTTCATTACAAAAGTAACATTCCACATAAGATATAGTCTTGCAAATATAAACAAAATATGAACATTTTTACAAGCAATTTCATTTCATGCTGAAGTTACAGTAGTCTCATATTTGTTCACAAAGTAAAGGTGCATTTTTCTTCAGCTTCTTTGGTTCTACCGCTGTGAAACTCCTTTTCAAAACTGTAATAACATGTAATTTACAAATGCTGATTTTGGCTGAATTGTGGGGTGATTATTTGTTTTGTGGCCAGGCTCAGCTGATCCATGATAAAAACACTGCCTCACGCTCTGCTCCAGCAGTTGAAGCAAGTGTGGCTGCTGCTGTACCAGAGAAAGTGCAAATGACCTGGACTAAAGAAAAGTTTGTAGCGGAAAAGCATAAAAACAAGGATTCCAATGTGTCTGGCTTTAAAGATATTTTCAACATGAAGCCGTAAGTATGCATATGGTATTTGGAGCTTTTTATTTCATTGTGTGTATTTCATTGGGGGGGTGGAGGGGGCGTTCTAGTTTGTTGTTTTATCTGGGTTTTGCTTTTTAAGAGATTCTGTTTTATTTAAAATTTCATTAACTTAAATGGCAGCCTTATAAAAATAACATAGACTTGGGTGGAAGACAGACTTTAAGCTGTTAACTCAACTTCTGGATTGTACCAGAAAGCATATGTGTTAAAAAGCTTATTATAATGAAAACTTTTTATTTCTTCATGTGGGTGAAAAATTAGTGTATATGTCCCTGTATTTTTATTGTGTTTGGTATTACAGGGAGTTCCAAAGAAGCAGATAGACTTTCAAGACATTTAGCTTATGTTTTTGATTTTAGGTGCATGATTTTGGATATGGGGGTATTTTCTTGGGAAGAGATGGGAGTGGGATGTTTTTGTTTGTTTGTTTTTTTGTTTGTTTGAATGGACATTCAACGCTCATCCTGTAAATTAAAGAAATAGAAAACTTGTGTAAATATAAATGTATTGCTATATTAAGTATTTGCTGTTTAAATGTTCCTTTATGTCTTTTTCTTAAATAGATAAGAGTTACTCCCTTTGTCAAACGAACATAGTATACACAAAAACAATGACAGAGGGAAACCAGCTTGTTTGTTTCCTCATGTTGTGATTTTAAGCATGCACATGCATCTTTTCTTAGCTCTGCAAGAAAGCTGCACTTAGAAACATAGCTTAAATTATTTTCTACACATGACCAAACCAAAACTGTGGATGTCAAGGGAAATCTTTATATCTAAATGAAACACATTTTAAATCTAGGACTTGCAGGCAATGCAGTTAGACAGCATATTTAAAGTTAGTACCTTAAAGTCCTGAGTCTTGGATTTGCTTTGAGCTCTTTAGAAGTAGCTTGCCTTCTGCACATTCCAAAAATTATTGTGCTCATGCTCTAAAGCATTGTCCTAGGCAGCATTATGCTCTAATTATTAGGGGTTTTTAAAATTCATATCTTTGAAACATTTCCTATTACTACTTTAGAATTGTGCAAAACACTGATTTCAGATATTATTATTTTAAGACTACTGTATATAGTTGGGTAGAAATTAAATTTCAAACTTGGTGTGCCTGTACAGTATATTAATATTGTTGACTTTAAAATGGCATAATAATAATAATAATGATAATGATGATGATGATGATGATGATGATAATGATGATGATGTTGACTTTACCTGATGGCATAATTTTTTTTTTCTATGCATTTGCTTCCCTTTCACATAGAGAATGGGAAAATCTGTAAGTCTAAATTTCATTTCACCTAAACAACAGAGGCTGGGTTCTCTGGTTATTGTGATCTTGTACATTGTGTGCATGCTTCTAAATTGTAATTTGCAATGCATGTATTTTTTTGTTTCTTGTTTAATACACTCTGATTTAGCACATCACTGAAAAAATATCATTGTGACTTTTTAATATTCTCTTAAATATGATCAACTTTCTATTCAAGGTAAGTCACAAAACCTGTGTTATAGTTTCTGTAAGAATATAAAGCTTGACAGTACTTCTCTGCACCAGCATATTTAGTGTTTTATTTAACTACATTAAAAATGAATTCTTTTTTCTGGAAAAATAGGCTCCCATTGTTCTATAACTACTTGGACAGTAGGGAATATTTGTTCATAAAGGGAACTTTCATGTTTCATCAAAAGTCAGTTCTTGCCTGCGTTCTACCAACCCATGCATGTGTAGAAATAACATAAGTTTAGACATACTTTGGGTATGACAGCACACAAAAATGGAATACAACATCTCTTGAGTGGAACTCACTTGACTGCTCTGCTTTTTTTAAGAGTTAAGTATTTTCTTAATTTTATCTGCTTAACAAATTGAGCTTCTTATAAAAATTTTGGAAGTTTATTTTGTCTACTGTGTATGATTTCAGTTCCACCCGTGCTTGAAGGATAAGTGATGTTAGCCTCAGTTCACATTTTACACATCATGAGCCTTTATTTCAATGCTGAATTTTTGCCCACTCTGTCACAAAGTTACACCCTGCATTTTATTTTTAGTTTAACAATGTTTCAGTTTCAATATTTATGCTTCTCAGTTAGACAATCTTGCCTCTCTTCATAGTTCTTTTTAGTCTTCTCAAAATGTAATTCTGCTTCCAAAAAATGGAACTTCAAGCTTTCCTTTGTTCCATATATAGTTTTTGTACACTTGGTTCTTAGGATAGCTGGCCACCATGATAGAAAATCTTCCAGGAGGGACAGATAAACTCAGTTTTAGAAATATCATTCTCTTATAGCGGGGAAGATGGGAGGTAGCAGAGCATGAAGAATCATTGATAGGGCTGGTTTCCACTGGCCACTGAATTTCAGGCCAAATTACTTTTAACTATTTATTTGGGGGAAAAAACCAAACATACAAACCCTACTTTTAGGCAGCAGATTTTGTAGATAAATGGACTAAGGTAGAGTTTGAATATTTTTGTCACACTGTAGCATATGACTTATTTCCAACCTTGGTTAACTCTACACACAGTTCCTGTTTCTCAGGAACTGTAAGGAAACTGTTCTTTTGTTCTGAAAAACCACTGAACCATAAAAAGAGATACTAAAATAAGGACATTTTAAAAACCCTAGCAGTTTTTTCTTCTTGTGCACAGATCTACAACAATTATATTTGTAGGTGAAACAAGGAAAATATTAGGTAATGTTGATAGTGTAAAGGGATAAGCTCAATTTCATTTCACTGCTTACTGCCATACTGTTACAACATAAGAAGTTAGCATTTTTTTCAAAATTCTATGGTGTTTCTGAATTTTCTTCACCAACTGGTAGAATTTAGTAATGTTTCCAAAGGAGCATGAGTAAAGTCTTTTACTGTACAACATAAATATTTTGATCTTTCCATTGCAGTCCTGTAATTTCATTGTTTGGAAATTCTTGTATAAATCCAGTTACTTTTTTATGTAAGTCAATAAACAAGATTCTTAGTGGTTCTCATCTGACCTGTAACTTCTATTGAAATCATTTTTAATTCATCTTGGTAAAAGATAATGGACAACTGGAAGATTTGTGCATTTTGGCAATTTACTTGGAACTGCTTGAATTTCAGAGTTAAACGTTCTTGCCAAAAGTATTACATTTAATTTATTTTGAATATGTACATATACTAGTATCCATGAAAATACCTTGTTTTACATACTTATAATTTCAAATAAATATTGTATGATTCAATTACGTAAGTGTTATAACAATACTTAAAAATGTTTCTTTGCATGCTAGGAATCAGTCAAATGTGAGAAGAATGCACACTGCTGTGAAGCTTAATGGAGTAGTGCTTAATAAATCACAACATGCTCAGCTGGTCCTCCTGAATATGCCTGGACCGCCTAAAAACAGAAAAGGGGATGAAAACTGTATCCTCTACTGTACTGATTCCATATTTCTTGAAATTGAGAATTACATTTTTTGTGATTCTGCCATTTCCTGTTGGGATAACCATTACTGAGTAGGGTAAGCGTAAGTCTGCCTAAAAGAAAATGACATAAAGAGAGTTAAAAAGTAAAAGATAAAAAAATCTTGATTGGGGGAGTGGTTTATTGATATAAAGGATTTCCTTAACTTTGAAGTAATTGAAAAATTTCCTATTCTTATCTTTTTTTGTAGATGAGTAGGGCAAAACTAGGAATGTCCCCCAAGTTAGGCTTAACTTCCACTTGAATAACCAGATAACAGGACAATAAAGGGGGACACAGAAATACTCTGATGAAATTGTTGAACTTTATTTTTTCATTATATGAAAAACTTTTTGAGAAGTTACTAGATATTTTATTTTTCTTCTGAGTAAATTCCTTGACCAAATGATATTTCAGACATGGAATTTCTGGAAGTTCTGACAGAAGGTCTAGATAGAGTTCTCCTAGTCCGAGGCAGTGGACGTGAAGTGATCACCATTTATTCTTAATCTGTGTGCATGTGTTTTTCAAACACAACAGACCCCCCACCATAAGAAAACAAAGTTTTTGCCATAATTTGAGCAGCTTCGGTGTCTTCTAGTGCATTGAAAATTAGCTTCAAGCTGAATCTTCTGATGATGCGTTTTTTTTTCCCTAGAAGATGTTCTATTTAAATAACATTTTAAGCAGATTTATGTAGAAAATTATTAAATGGTGAATTAATAAATGGTGAATGGCTTAGGATATTTATATGTAACATATTCTGACACTTCTTAAGCTGTGGTAAAATAAAAAAAAAATTGGTAATGCAATCGTGTTTTTAAAGATATAGAAATGTCAGCGACTTTTGATTATTTTAATCTTTGCTCTGCATCTAAATAAAAGCGAAGGGTTTTAGAAAAGGTTGTCTTTTTTTCTTACCAAAATGCTGCTATGTTGCTTCTTTTGGAATTAGTTGTGGTTCAGGAACCTTGCTTCAGAGATGTATCAAATTTGTTTATGAAGTGCATTAAGTGTTTCCCAGAAGTTCGTTATTTGCCATACCTGTTAAAAATAACATTTCTGTTTTAAAAATACTTAGGTAGCTGAAACCTCCAGATGATACTAAACAGATAAGCTGTGTGAGTTCTTTTCTATGAGGTACTGGCAGTTACCATTATTTTGCGTGATTATAGCAATAATGAAACATGAGAGCATCCAACTTGCAGGAAGGCTATGGTTCACAAACTCCACCTGGTTCCAAATATAATTCAACAGTTGATAAACCACAAGGTGGTTAATGAAATGCAGTCTCTTGTTTTCAAATATTTATATTTTGAAAATGTTGTATGTATGTGCTGCTGTTTGAAATAAAATCCGTTTTTCTGAACTGAATGAACTCCTAAATGTTTTTCATTTGAAATTGTTGAGTAGTTTAGTTTAGATGCTCAATAGAAACCTTTTGCTTCTTTTACAATTCTGTTCCTTTTTAGGCAGTCTTTAGTTTTGTAAATGTTGTTTAAGACCTAAAGTGTATCAGAAGACTGTTCTGCTCTAAAAAGAATAGGTCTGTTTAAACATATAAGCCACTATTTTATCTATTTTATTTTTTCTTTTTTTAAATTCCTTTATAATACAATCAAGATGTCTGTTTCTCAGACTAGAACAAGAGTGATGCAGTGCCCAAGTCCCTGGCTGGGCTCAAGGCCAGTGTTTTTATCATAACACTCAGGTGATGTAAGACAAAGCCTGTCCCTGTAGTTTGATGCACAGGAACAGAGGGAATAAAAGGTAATCAGGCAGCCCAGTGAACACCTGATGAGTCAAAAGCACTGCTGGGATACTTCAAAAGGGAATTGGAAAGGCATGCTGCACACCAGAATGTCCCTGTATACCACTCGGTGTGAGCTGTATGCCTTTGGTTAGGAATAGGTTTATGCATAGGCACTCAGAGGTACCTTGGGGGCACACCAAAAACACTCCTTGGTTTCTTAGGTACAATGAAAGGCACATGGAGGTCCTGTGGACAGATCAGGAGGCATGTGAAGGTTCTAGATTTGCACAGTGTGTCAGTTGAATTAAAAAACATTCTCAGGCCAGTGAGGAGAAGAAAAACAGAAGCAGATGCCCCTACTGCACTCCAGATGGCTCTAAGCTTTTCATGGGACATATTAAAAGGCACTCCTTGGGCTGTGGTGCAGGGCCATCAGCAGGCATTTATAGAACTGATATGTGGGGTTGTGGGTTGGAGACAGAAACATGACACAACACCAGTGGTCATCAGCAAACAGCAATGGGTTTAATATGTCTGCCCCTTTTATAGGGACTTTGGATTTCCCAGGCTCAGATAGTTGATTGGATGGCCTCTCTCTGTCCCGTGGTGTATCAGCATCTAAGCTAGAATAGGGTTGGCTGAGATCTTTGCTTGGGTCTGAATACAACCTATCTGTGCCTTACCCAGGGACTTGTTTTCTTCTAGGTTGGTTGAGTTTAGGGGGCAGCTTCAGATCAGCTGCAATGCGACAACAGATGACTGCAGATAGCTTGTAGTAAAAAGAATTATAAAAATTTAGAGAAAGGCTTTCAGAGGCATCTGGAACCTACCAAAAGCTCTGTGAGTTCCCTTAGATGCAAGGCAAGACTGACAGAGGTTTCTGTGGGCATACCAGAAGGCATTTGAGAAGCTTGTGGAAGTGGTCGAGAACAAACCTTCAAGCTGGAAAGTACAAAACATTAACTTAGACAGGAAGTTTTGAAGATTGAACTTCAGAAGAAGATAGACTTCTGAGACTCTTATATGGGCTTGTGTGTTACAGGGAGCATCCGTGCTGTGATGGAGGAGGACATGCTGGCTTCATTGTTTTGAGATTTGCTTGTAAGTTCACAGTATTAAGAATTACAGGCTATGAGTTATCAAACACTATGATTTAAAGTGGTGGATAGGTGGGATAGTCACATGCAAGACTAGTCAGGGCAAAATGCCATTGAGGCCTTTTTTCTGGTGATAGTTTGTTATATTTCCTAATGATCTCATAAGACAGAGCTACAGGACAATTTTGCCCCTATTCTCACCTGCAAATCTGTCAATCAGTTCTGGACTCGTCAACACGTTCTGGGGTGCGATATGGTTTGATGTTTTTGGCAGGGACCCACTTAATTCCAGCACTTGTAGAGACAGAAGCCTACCCTTTGTCCCAGGTTATTAATTGAAAAGGACCTTCAATTTGTCTAGATTCAGGGTTTCTAATTAAGACAGGAGGATTTTCTTTCAGTTTTGCCTGTGTGTTATTTGAAAAGTGCCTAAAGATTGGTGGATCAGGTTCTGCACCTGAACTGTTTAGAAAATTAAAAACATACAAAGCCTTGTTCAGCCTCATCTGTGGTGTGACCTCATCTCTTTAAATATGTCAAGAAGTGAGGTAAGAATCCATTAACTTATGGCAGTAAACATGTATCATGGATACTATTGGCAATGATGAGAGAGACGGGGAGACTGTGAGATGGTCAAAAGAATCCAAATTTATTGTGGACTACATTGCTTATATAACTATTTTAGGAAGACTAGTAATGTTTTAGTACAATGCTTGGGTTAATCATCACATAAACAAACATACATTTTACAACATCTCTTGCTTGCAGAAGTCTTGAGGTCATTTTCTTTTCCAATAAGTGAGTCTGATTTAATCTTACTGCAATCTTCAAAGCTGTTTGTTCTTGCCAAGGCATCTTGATTTTCAAATCTCTTATGCTAACCAGGTCCAAAGTCCATCATTTGTCTTATGTGTCCCAATATCTCCCTCTTCTCTTTTCAACCAAAAACATTCCTTTAATGGCCTTATTAATAAATCTCTGCATACATTGAAACAAGCAAGTTATCATGATTAATACAATTATTATCAAAAGTAAACATATACCCATCTTAAAAAGAATCTTTTAGCTAAAAACCTTAGCCACTAAAGGCTCAGGCTTGGTCTTCAAAAACATTTCTGAAGACAGCCACAGGGGGAGCATTACTGGATTTAGAAAGTCTGCCAGAAGTATAATTGCACTGAAAGTATCCAAGGTGATAAGGAGAAACATGCCAAGCTTTAGAATTTTTTCTTCCTGTGTATTTAAAATTAACACAAAAATCCAATTTCACAGAACCCAGGGGCTCTAATTCTTGGGGTTCTGAGGGTATTTCAGGAGGGTAAGGGGTCAATTATTGATTTGATTTGATTTCAAAATTTTTAGTGTAAATATTAGTGTAGAGTTCTGGAGGAGCTATATTCCACCCTAATTTTTTTGTTTTTTAATAATGTGTGTTTCTCATTATGAACATGAAGGCAACATAAAAGCAAAACAATAAAAAACAGTAAACTTGTACTAAGTAAAAATAAATTAGATAATATATACGATTAGCAGTACATGAAAAATAGAATGATGATTTAAAACAATGCATTATCAATTTCTTAAATATTGTACTGTTACTTAGAGTTTGTAGTAATTGGCAAGCTTCCTTTTAAAGTGAGAGCTTGGAAAACCATTACTGGCTAAGATTTCCAAGTTCACTTCAAAAGGAGGTTTAGCTATTATAGGTCTAAATTTGGCAAGTCAAAATTACTTGCGTATAGTTTTGGTGTAGAAAATGCTTGGGTTTATTGATAAATTTCCCTACAATTAAGGCCAGGACTTGGCCAGGGTCCAGGGTTTAACTGGAAGAGTCATTTTAATATCTTTTAAAAACCTCTAAGTAATAGTAGTTAGAAAATTTCTTTAAAATAATACATATCATATAAATAGCTGTGTAACAGTATGTGGAAGTTTGTAAATCAGCTGCATTTGTCATTTATCTTTAGCTAAATAGTAGTAAAAAAAGGCATTAAACAGCTTACAACTGATAACAGTCATAATAGGAAATTGTTACTCATTCTTTAGTACTACTTATAAATAATAAAATAGAAAAAATTTTTCTTGTTTCTATAACGAAATAGCTGTATCTTGCAATTTAAATGAGCAAATTCTGACAAAATTAATTTAGGCTTTACAGCATTCACTTGTATAGCAACGGACAAATCTGTGAGTGGTGCGAACAGTGTCGAAACTTGGGGGGAGGTTCCTTGCCTGGCCCCTGCTGTAGGGCAGGGGCAGTGGACAGGAAGATGGCTCTGGCCATCTGGTACTTGGCCAGGTGATCATTAGCCACAAACTGGTGACGGTAACTGCTTTCTGAAGTGTATGTTCTCCTTTCAGATTGGTGAAGTCATGTTCACATTATTGCCCAAGAAATTTGTCTATGTACTAGCAGCAGTAGTGTGCAAAGAAACTTCCTTAACATTTATCTTTTTGTGTCTATTTATTATTTTTTTTACCAGTGACTGTGGCAGTTACTTTTTGCCATCACAATGTTAAGGGGTTTGTTATAGAAACGTGTTAACTCTATAAAAAGTCTCTTGGTTTTTTTTACAGAGCTTGTGAACAAATGCATTTGTAATGAAGAATGATTAAAATATTGTTGGAACATTTCTCAGATTTGTCAGTATCCTTTAATGGAAACAGTTAAGGTCATCCACTTTATGCTTTCGCTCAAGCCGTTAACTGCCTTTGAGATATTTGAGTTCATTAGCTAGAACCATTTTCTGTGGTTTAGTTGTAAGAGGAATGAGGGATTTGTCTTTACAAACAAGCTGTGGGTCTGCTGGTAGATAAAACTAGTGCTGAGAGATAAAAGAAACATTGGGAGGGATTCCACTGATTGATGAATGGAAGAAGATATTTGCTTTTACAAATTAACTTTAGGCTTGCTGATAAATGAAATTGGACATTGAAAGATGAAAGAAACAATGGAGGAAAATCCTACATCCCATAAGAATTAAAAATAAAAAGAGAGGATTATACATGAAGTGATAAATAAACTCCACAACCAGATATAGTTATGAGGTGGGTATGTATGTCAGTGCCCGCCACAAGCAAGATAGCTCTGATGAAAACTTGTGCCCCAAGCTTTAGTCTGATGCACGTCTTTATTCACAAAGGTATTCCATATGCAATACATTGCACAACTTTTCCATGCATATTCAACCTCTGGCCTCGCCTGTTTTGCCTCGCATGGTAATGAGATCCACGCCCTTCCGGGCATGCGTTGTTTGCTGTGGTGGTTGCACAGGGGTCTCTGGTGGTCTCTGAGGCTGAAGATTGTGGTCTTCCTCATGACCGAACTTTTGAACTTTTCTCCTTTGCACATGCGCTTTTGGTCCCTTGGTGCTTATCTGAGTACGTCTGTCGGCATTGATTAGCTTGGAGGCAGAGGAGTCCTTTATCTGGGCTCTTTTGCATCTCTTGGTCATCTCTGGTATTGTTCTTTATGCAAGAAACTTCAGAAATTTGTATTTTCCTATGCCCTTTGTACCGTGGCAGAGGTTTCTTAAGTAAAAAGGTTAAAATTCAACTCATAGTTCTACAGGCTAAACTTCAAATGCTTAATTCATATTGCTAATTCAAGTGAACTCCAAAAATCTCTCTTTCATACATTAGAAGGAAATCTTTGGTATTAGGCATTTCGGGAAGTCTGTACCTCTTGAATACGTCAGCCAATGGAGAAAGAGAGAAGGGAAATGTGGCCGGGAAATTAGGAGAAAAAGGAGGCTGCATCCTCCAAAAATTGGAGAGAGCCCAGGGGAATGCCCCATGGCCTCTCCCTTTATTCGAATAAAATAAAAGGACTCCTCTGTCTCCTTTTTCGACATAAACCTCTGATGTTTGTGGATTAATTTTCCTGAAAAACTGGGGGCTCATCCTGGGATCTTTCCACTCTCTGGGCGGTGGGCAGTGAGCAGAGCTGAAGGCGTGCCTCACCCAGTTTGAGTGATCAGCTCCTCTTGGTGGTGGCTGGCACTGGGCGATTGATTGGGTTCCTGAGACTGTCCAGAAGACAGACAAATGGTGTACCAGGGGAGTGTGTGAAGAGTCCACAGGGAAGGACCACTGAACATCCCACTGGTGAGTAAAATGGGATCTTTCGGGAGCAAACCTGGGAGGGCACCCATGGAGGGTTGCAAGGGTAAAGCTGGGAAGGGGCCCCAGTAAACGGGATGACGATCCCACATAATACCCCCAGAGAGTCCGTCAGCAGGAATGCTGAGGTCTTGGAACAGATTATACATTCACCCCAAAGTAACTATGGAGATCATAGTAAAATATTGTTATTATGTGTGGCCAGAGTATAAGTTGCCAGAGGGGCTTATATGGCCACCTTATGGAACAGATAGAATTTGTTTGTGTCAAATTTGTGGAGGTATGTAGAGGAGAATTGGAAAGGATGGATTGAAAAGGAATGTGGATTGATGTGGACTAGACAAGCAACAGGAGAAATCTGTGTTAAGTAAAAGGGGGAGGAAGAAGAAAACGGTGAGGATTGGGATGCAGGTCCCTTGTGTCTTCAGCTCCCAGAGCAAGGGGATAAGAGAAATGCTGTTCCTATGGCCCCACCTGAGAATAACGATGGTGTGGGGGGAGAGGAGCAGCATATTGTGTCTCTCCCTAGGACTTAGAAGAGGAACTCAATTTAGGACATCAGAAGCCCCCTGGACCCAAGAGACATAGGTACACCAGTGGCGCCACTCCGCCAAGTTCCTTTGAGGGTCAAGGGGGAGGGTTTGGGTTTGTAATTGTACCACTTACTACCCAGGGTGAGGGTTGCAAAAAAGAATTAACCCCATATTTGGATGATCCCTTCAGGGTGGGGGAAAAGAGAGAGGAATATTTGGGAAATGTGGATTATACATGGAAGAACTGGGGTTTTCTTTTGGGGATTTTATTTGGCCAAGCATTGCAGAAAATATTAAGAGAATTTACTCCACCTGAGGAATTAGGTTGTTACAGTATGCAGATGATTTGCTTTCATCAGGGGAACAGGAAAAGGTGGTTGAGGAGGCTACTGTAAAACTGCTTTATTTTCTTGCAAAAAAAAAAAAAAAAAAGGGAAGATTTACAGTGTCTAAAAAGAGGTCCAGTTGGTAGGAAAAAAAAATTCAAATATCTGGGACACATTCTGACTGGGAGATTACAGTGTATTTATCCAGAAAGAATACAAGGGATTTTACAAGTACCATTACCCCAGACAAGGAAAGGAGTTGCAAGAATTTTTGCAGTTGGTGGTATACTGCAGTGTTGGGATTTATAAAATTAGAGGGTTTTGAGAAATTGGTTAAAAAGGCAGGCCTCAGACATCAGCCTTGTGAACATTGTTAATACAGTGAAAAGTTTTCTAAGCAGTAAAGCAGACGTGAGAAATCGAACAATAAGCTTCTGTGATCTGTCTATATAGGTTGCAACAAGGTTATTTAATGTATATCTTTAGAAGGTTAGTATGAATGTCTGTGCTTTATCTCTCATAAATGAGCCATTGTGTTAGAAATTAAGTCCCTATTGTGTTAACTACCATTACATGTGTTTCATATGATTGGATAGAATTATTGTCGATATGTTTTGCTCTTTGTGTGATTGGCTGAAACCTAGGCTGAGATGGCTTTATGCTACCCTGTAACGTGACGTTTCCTTGGCATTCCATTTGAATCAGAGAGCTGTGAACATACTGTCTCCATTGTCCTAACAGTGTACTGAGACTGATGTGTGAAATATACAGCTCACGACACTGATTCGGATTGTCCCATCTCCGTTTGTGCTTGTAAATAGTCTGCCCCAGCAAAATGGTTACCTCGTGTGAGGAAAGTAGACTAGGATAAAAAAGAAAATCATGGAAAAACCTGGCCGCTGGAGACCCAGGTGTTAATCAGGAGGACTATATCATCCCCCTTGTAGCCTGCAGCCAAGGTGCTTGTAAGTAATCCTTTTCTAAGGGGCTCCTGGGTGACGAAAATGGGAAATCATTTATCTAAAACAGAATGGGACGTCTTATACAGACTTGAGACAATGTTACAGGAAAAAGGACGTTCAGATATCTCAAAAACTGAGATTAAAAATTTACTCATCTGGGTGAAAGTGAATACTCAAAATATAAATTTACAGTCTGCTTTTACCTTTGATTTTTGGGATCAGATAAACTGGAAAATCTATAACTTGTTCTCTCTCAAAAAAGATGAGAGCTTAAGTGTACTTATACCTGTCTCCAGGGCTTTGCTGGAGTGTTTTAAACAAACTGATACTAACCAGGACAGTTCTGACTCACAAAACAAAATATCTTGCTCAGACTCTTTAAATCCAAGTAAAATGGAGCCTGCGTGCCTCTCAGGGAATTTATCGAGTGTATGTCCAGGCTCTGTGGACAGTGTTGTGTCCTCTGTTTTTTCCGGGCTTTCTAACATCTTTGCAGCTGAAAACAGCCTTCTGTCCCTCCCTCTGGGAAAAAATGAACTCTTGCTGTGTCGGGAAAACTGTTCGGACTTTTCGTTACATTCTAGGAATGTGAAAATTTGTGAAATTTGTTCGGGGGAGGGTGTAAGATGTGTGGAAGGGGGAGAGGAAAAGAGGTTTTGTGATAAAGAAACTGTGTGTTCTAAAATTGTACAAGCAAGGACAGTAAAAACTGATTTAGAGTCTACTTTCCCTGGTTGGGGGGCTGTGGGGGCTGCTCCTACCACTGTTGTCCCTTCTCGGGAAAGTACCGCTCCGGATTCAGTTCAAGTGTGTCGGGTGCTTGGGGATTCGGGGAGTTCTTTTTTGGTGAATTGTTCAAATAAGTCACTGCCTGGATTTTCTGTGGTTCGTCAGACTTTTGATACAGAGGAGGAAATAGCTGGAGCTGCAGCTTTGTTTCCAGAGAGCAGGGCAGTAGGGAAGTCGAATGTAATGGTTGGCAGTGGTAGCCAGGAATTGAGTCAAGTTAGGGGGGCTCTGCCCAAGCAGAGGTTGGAGGAAAGAGCAGAACATTTTCGAAAGATCTCTGGTAAAAAACAAACTGAAGTTTTAAAAAACTCAGAGTCTGTTTCTTTTGCTATTGAGAGAAAAGATAGAATTTTAAATCCTCAGTTTGATGTTGGCAGCCGTCCAGTTGAGTTTTTGTTGGCAGGGAGACACTGTGAAACATGCATTAATGCTCCTAATGTTATCAGAGATATAAGTTCGAGGACAAACACTGAGGCAAATTTTGGCTTTGTTCCTTGATCCGAGGAACACACCTCCTTCCCGTCCCCTTTGGGCAGGGCTTCGGAGGATGCGTGTTGTTTGAAGGAGCCCTCCTTTGTCCCTCATGGCAGGGCTCCAAGGGGGGGCGTGTTGTTTGGAGGTCTCTGCCAAGAATCTGGAGGTGTGTCCTCATGCTCACCCTAGCAGAATTCCCGGAAAAGCTTGTTGCTACAGCAATGTCCCTGCCAAGAATTTGGACATTGGCAGATTCCCCGGAACAGCTGCTGTTAGTGAAATTGTCTGTTTCCCTGAGTCAGAAAAAGTATTGATGAAAGATAGAAATAAAATGCAAACTACAATTAGACAAAGTGAAGCAGAATCTTATGGTTCGTTTTTGGATAGATTAACTCAAGCAGTTGAAAGGCAATGTCCAGATGAACAAGCCTGTGGGATCTCAGCACCTCAGGATGGAGGTGCAGAGTGGCCGAGAACACCCTTGGGGAGCTCGGGAGTCCTGGAATGTTGCCAGAAGTGTCTGGTGGCTGGACTTTGATCCGACACAGGAGACGACACCTGTATGAGGACTGGGAAGGTTTCACTGGGTGAATGGTGAAGGGATAAGTTAATTAGAGTGTAAAACACAGGGTTTAGGATTTCTGTACAGGGGGGTCTAAAGAAGTAAGATGGAGGAATTGGGGCGTGTCCTGTTCTTCTTCTTCTTCTTCTTGGCCTCCATCTTCTGTGGTGATGGTGGCACTTTGGGATTGGTTATTACTAGAAGTGCACCGGTTAATAAGGGTAGAAGGTATTGGGGAAAAATTATAAATATTGTATACGTAACTTCAGGTATAAAGATAAGTGACCGCCCCGGGGGCTCGCAGTGTGCTCATGGCTGGCTTGCTGTGCAGACCTCTGTCGGGCTGAAAGAAAATCTTTTAGATAAACAATTAATAAACACCGAGACCGAGAAAAGATCAGAAGTCTCTTCTCGTCCTTTGAAGCGTCGGCTCTTCAAGGCCATCCCTGGGCCTTTCCAGGCCACCTAAACAGCCGAGAAACCGACAAGTGGCGTCCCTGAGCTATCTCCGGTCATAAATCAGCCGGGAGAAACAGAAACCGTCACAAGCCTGTTCCTATATTGTTCAAAACCTTGCTTTTGTAAATGCTGATGATGAATGTAGAAAAATTATTTTAATTTTGCCTAATCAGCCTCCAACCATTACCCAGATGCTAACAGCTTGCAGCAGACTTATGGGTTCACAAAATCTTGCAAATTTACAGGTCAATGCTTTGGGAAAAACATTGGAAGACAATTTGACAAAACGAATGGATAAAATTGAAAAGCTTTTAGAAAAACAAGAAAAACATTGGGAAAATTCTGTTAGCACTGTACAGTTGGACCCTGATAAAAGGCCTTATTGCTTTGCTTGTGGTAAACCAGGTCACCTTAAAAAGGATTGTCGTGGGACAGCATTTCCACCAAATCAATTTTCCATCTGCCCTTGATGCCAAAAAGGGAGGCATCTTGCTAAACACTGTCACTCTCAATTTGACATCGATGGCAAGCCTCTGTCGTTAAACTTCAAAAACACCGCGCTCAGACACAAGTAGTGGTACCCCCTGGCAATCAGGTTCCCGATCAAATGATGTTGGTACGTCAGCCATTTGTCCCTCAATCAACCAACCCTCAAATGGTTCCAGCTCAATACTCTCAAGTACAAGGTTTGCATTGGCATCCACAAAACTAATTCTTCTTTTAAATCATTTATGCTGGGTGAATATTCCTACTGGGGTTGTCAACCCTTGTCAACAGGGACAAGATTTTTTAATTCTAGGCAAAGCAAACAACAAATTTCTCGGACTCTTAATTCTTCCTGCTGTTGTTTCAGTAAACTCTAATGAAGAGTTGATGATTTTAGCTCTTGCATTTTATGTTCCTATGGTAATTCTACCAAAAACACCTATTGCTATTGCATTTCTGTCACCTAGGAATGTGCCTTCTAGTACCTCAGAGGTCTTTTCGCTACAATGTTTGGACCATGACCAACAGCAACTGACTTGTAGCTTGACTCACTGTGGTAAAACAATTTATGTTACAGGTATGCCTGATACTGGCGCAGATGATTCTATAATTTCTCACATGTTCTGGTGTCGCAGACATTTCTTCACAGAAATCCTTTCTTTCAGATTTCAGCGTCTTCGGGAGGCCAGAGGCCCCCGAAGAGAAGGTAAACAATTATTATCAGCTGCTGGGGAATGCAACAGGAACACCTTGATTGGCTCATTTTCTATGTTTATAATTAAGAGCCAATCACCAGTTCAAGCCAGGGGACTGAGTCCTTGGACACAACTTTGTTGTGGATTCTTTTCTATCTCTTCTTAGCTTAGCTAGCAGCTCTGCAAACCTCTCTCTATATTCTATTTAGTATAACTATAATGTATTATATCATATATTAATAAATCAAGCCTTCTGATTCAAGAAACAAGATTCACCGTCTCTCTCTCACCAGCAGCGACCCACACAGGTCGCTGTAATATTCTGGCCCAATGACTGGGATTTCGTAGCTCCTTCAGGTTCTTTTTCAGGGATTGGAGGTGCTACTGTGTGTTTGCAAAGTGCATCCATGATTAACATTACAGGTCCTGAGGGAAAGACTGCAACGGTGTGTCCTTTTGTTGTTCAGAAACCTCTCACCGTCTGGGGGAGAGACGTCCTGTCCCAATGGGGAGCAAAACTGGAAGTGGGCCTGTAATGAAAGCCACATCAAAACCTGCAGCTTTGAAGCTCACCTGGAAAATTGATCATCCTGTATGGATCGATCAATGGCCTTTGACAGAGAAAAAATTAAATATTCTTAATAAATTGGTAAAGGGACAATTACAGCAAGGTCACATCGCTCCCACAAAGAGTCCCTGGAATTCTCCAGTCTTCATCATCCACAAGAAGACATCGGACTCCTGGAGGTTGCTGCACAACCTGAGGAGGATTAATGAAGTGATTGAAGACATGGGACCCCTTCAACCTGGACTTCCCTCTTTATCCATGATCCCAAAGCATTGGCCTCTTGTTGTAATTGATTTAAAGGACTGTTTTTTCCATATTCTACTTCATCCCAATGATGCCCCAAGATTTGCTTTTTCAGTTCCCGTCATCAATCGTAGAGAACCAGTCCAAAGATACCACTGGAAAACACTACCACAAGGAATGAAAAATTCACCTATAATTTGTCAATATTTCATCACCCAAGCTTTGTCTCCTGCTCCAAGGAGACAAGATCCATGATTTTACACTGCATGGATGATTTGCTCATCACAGCTTCTACGCAGGAAGAGATGGAAGAAACCCATGCCTGTGTTGTCGCTGAATTCCAAAAAGCTGGACTTAAAATCTCTACAACAAAAATTCAATAAGTTCCATCTTGGAAGTACCTGGGATGGAAGATGACTGAGACGAAAATAACACCACAAAAGATACAGATCTGGACCAGTGTCAACAACCTGCAAGAATTACAACAACTTTTGGGAGAAATCAATTGGGTCAGACCGACGTTGGGAATTGCCAATGATGAACTGGGTCCACTCTTTGATTTGCTGGGAGGAAGCTGCAACATCCCGTCACCAAGAACTTTAACCCCTGAAGCTCGTGCAGCCCTCGACAAGATCACAGAAGCTCTCCAAAGAAGACAAGCTCATCGCTGTGTTCCAGAAAGCCCTTTCTTTTTTGCAGTTTTATGAGAGAAGATTCAACTTTGTGGTCTCATTTTTCATGGGGCCCTTCAAAGCCAGATCCTTTGTTAATAATAGAGTGGATTTTTCCTCCCTACAGGTTCCCAAAGACTATTTTCACAGTTTTAGAAATGATTGCACACATTGTAATTAAGGCCAGGAGCAGATTGTTAAATTTAGCAGGCCAAGAATTTTCAGTTATCTATTTGCCATTGAAAAAAGATTACCTCAGTTGGGCAATGCAAAATTCTGATGATTTACAGTATGCATTCTTGGGTTTCCCAGGTGTTTCTTCTGTTCACTACCCAGCTCACAAACTACTGCAGGCAAGATTGAGTTTCAGAGAAAAACCTAAATAAAGTGAAGAACCTTTAAATGCAGTGACCCTCTTCACTGATGGCTCTGGTAAAAGTCACAAATCAGTCGTAACTTGGTTGAATCAAAAAACTAAATGCATGGGAGTCTGCTATTCAAACAGTAGAAGGATGTCCTCAAATTGTTGAGCTTGCTGCTGTGGTTCGGGCTTTTCAGCTTTTCCCTCAACCTTTTAATTTAATCACAGATTCTGCTTATGTTGCTAATGTGGTTAAGAGATTAGAAGGGTCAATTTTAAAGGATGTTAGCAATGAAATTTTATATCGTTGGCTTTCATGTCTTTTTACAACTTTGCAATATAGAACTAATCCATATTTTGTTTCTCACATCAGGGCTCATTCTTCGCTTCCTGGATTTTTAGTGGGAGGAAATGTGAGAGTGGACAAACTGACAATGGTTATTTCAAACACTTTGCCAAACATTTTTGAACAAGCAAAACTCAGTCATGCCTTTTTTCATCAAAACGCACAAGCACTTGTGCGAATGTTTCAAATTTCTAAAAGTCAAGCTAAAGCTATCATCAGTACTTGCCCTGACTGTCAGCTTGTGCAACCTCTGTTTCTACAGGAGCGGTCAACCCCCGAGGTTTGCAAAGCCTACCGTTGTGGCAAACAGACATCACTAAATACCCTTCCTTTGGTAAATTCAAAAATATTCATGTTTCAGTGGACACATTTTCTAGTGCAATTTTTGCTTCCCTTCACACAGGTGAAACAGGCAATCATGCCTGTCATCATTTTCTGCGAGCTTTTGCTTCATTGGGTGTACCCCAAGAAGTAAAAACTGACAATGGTCCCGCATACATATCTCAAAAATTGGCCATGTTTCTAAACGAATTGGGTGTTCAGCACATCTTTGGTATTCCTCACTCTCCCACAAGCCAAGCAATTATTGAAAGGGCACATCAAACATTAAAACGCATTTTAGATCAACAGAGAGGGGGATGTGAGATCACACCACAGATGAGGCTGAACAAGGCTCTGTACATTTTTAATTTTCTAAACAGTTCACGTGCAGAACCTGATCCACCAATCTTTAGGCACTTTTCAAATAACACACAGGCAAAACTGAAAGAAAATACTCCTGTTCTAATTAGAAACCCTGAATCTGGACAGATTGAAGGTCCTTTTCGATTAATAACGTGGGGCAAAGGGTATGCTTCTATTTCTACAGGTGCTGGAATTAAGTGGGTCCCTGCCAAAAACATCAAACCATATCACACCTCAGAACCTGTTGATGAGCCCAGAACCGAGGAAGCAAGTACGCAGATGTGAGCCGAACAGAGGGATCCCGGGTCACGCCTGACGTTCCTTGTGCCTGACGTTCTTTGTGCATCAGTGGAACCTGCAAACTCTAATTTTGTGTTAATGTTATTTATGAGCGTGTCAATTGTATGTTGAATGTTTGTTTAACAGAGTTGATTTTTGGCAAATGTTTAGATTATTGTTTTTGTGGAGAACAAAATTTTAAAACTGATATATCTGTAAAGATTCTGCCAAAACTTAGCTCATGAAAAAGATGGAGCAAATGCAAGTTGTATGTTCGTATTGGTGGATTTTAATTGGTTTTTGTCATGCAGATTTGCCTGTGGAACAAGCGAAAACAAATGTTTGGTTGACCTTAGCCAAGCCTGCAGGATCGGGTACTATATGTTTGTCTAACTTGGAACCAGAAAAACCTTTTTCAACCTGTCTGGTTCGTGTGCCAGTAAAAGAATTGCCTTTGGTCAAAAAACAATCCAATGGTAAGCCAGGTGGAATTGACAATGGAAACAATCCCTCATTGAATTGGAACGTTTGGTCCAAAAAACTTCCCAAGGCAGCATCTGAACCTCGAGAATTAGAGATCCTTGGCTCTTTAACCATGGATTTTTGCTTTAGTTTCATAGCTAGTGCCTGGCGAAAAGGTGATCCCCCAAAGTACAATGTTACTCCTCATTATTTTGCATATAGAAATTTGAGTTGTTGGTGTAATTTTTCAAAGAGTTGGGATGTGCTTTCTGAGGCTGATCAATATCCACGGCAATTGCCAAAGGGGTATTGGTTCATTTGTGGAGACAGACCTTGGAAAGGCATTCCAGCACACCTTTGAAGGTGGCCCTTGTAGCATTGCGATGCTCACTATAATTGCACCCACTGCCAAAGCAATTATGAAAAAGAAACAGAGGAGAACGAGAGCTGTTCCTCATTATGAGGAGAACTGTCAGAGTGATTTTATGCCTTGGAATGCCGCCAGAAGGGTTTCAGCAGGTTTGTTTTTACCCCAATTGGCTTCAGCAGTGGCATTGAAACAATTAGATCGAGTTGGATGCTGGCTGAGCAAACAAGCTAATGTCACATCCTCTGCAATTAGTGATACGTTAACCGATGTTGATAGTGTTAGACATGCTACTCTTCAAAATAGACCAGCAATTGATTTCTTTTACTGGCACAAGGGCATGGTCGTGAGGAATTTGAAGGATTGTGTTGTATGAATTTGTCCGATCATTCTGAATCCATTCACAGAAGCATACAAAAACTGAAAGATTTGACAGCTCAAAATAAAGATGATGGAGGTTCCTGGCTAGATGATTTGTTTCAAGAATGAAGCTTTGCACCTTGGCTAAGACAACTTTGCAAGATAGGTCTTTATGTATTGAGTGTTCTGATATTGATATTGATAGTAATACCCTGCATACTTCAGTGTGTGCGGCGAATGATGAACAAAATGGTCCGAGATGTTTTTGTCATATAAGAGAGAGAATTAGGAAGTAGAAGCACAGAGAGTGTTCGAAATCTCACAGAAATAGTAGACAAAGGTGTAGGAATGGAAGAAGGTTTTGAATTAAGGCCCTGGAATTGAGAAGAGTTTTTTGAACAATGACTTGTAACTATTGTCAGAAGTGATTCATATCTCTTTCAAGGACTGGGCCTTCACAGCATTAAGTTGCTGTGCTGTAACATAGCAATACTTAGGATCAGCGTGAATAGGCCTCCAGCAGATAGTAAGCAGAAATTTTATAGTAGAGCTATGAAACGCAAGTAGTAAACGACAAGAAAATGAAGGTTTCTTTTTGAGTCAACAGAGAGGGGGAATTGTTGGGATTTATAAAATTAGAGGGTTTTGAGAAATTGGTTAAAAAGGCAGGCCTCAGACATCAGCCTTGTGAACATTACTAATACAGCGAAAAGTTTTCTAAGCAGTAGAGCAGACGTGAGAAATAGAACAATAAGCTTCTGTGATCTGTCTATATAGGTTGCAACAAGGTTATTTAATGTATATCTTTAGAAGGTTAGTATGAATGAGTCTCTGTGCTTTATCTCTCATAAATGAGCCATTGTGTTAGAAATTAAGTCCCTATTGTGTTAACTACCATTACATGTGTTTCATATGATTGGATAGAATTATTGTCGATATGTTTTGCTCTATGTGTGATTGGCTGAAACCTAGGCTGAGATGGCTTTATGCTACCCTGTAACGTGACGTTTCCTTGGCATTCCATTTGAATCAGAGAGCTGTGAACATACTGTCTCCATTGTCCTAACAGTGTACTGAGACTGATGTGTGAAATATACAGGTCACGACACTGATTCGGATTGTCCCGTCTCCGTTTGTGTTTGTAAATAGTCTGCCACGGTGAACTAAAGCATGAATTCAGGACTCTTCTGTTGTGGCAAGACCTTTGTGTGACTTTTTAACCCAGGATAGTCCTGGTGTTGTGGTGTGGACACCAGAAGAAGAACAAAGCTTTGGAGAAATGGAGGATGGGTTGGTTGATGTCCCAGTCTTGGCTCTTCTGGACTCAGAGGGGAAATTTGAACTATATGATGTTAAACAGGATCATGCTAAAGGAATTTTGGTGCAAGAGCATGGGAGAACATGGCGGCCTGCGGCTTATTTCTAAGCTGTTAGACCTGGTGGCCGGAGGCCGGCCCCATTGTCTGCAGAACTGTGCTGCCGCAGCTCTGATGGTGGCTAAGGCCAGAGGGCTGACAAGGAGAGGGTATCTGACTGGTTAAGTTTCACATCAGATTAAAACTTTGTTGGCTGAAAGAGCCTCTGAGTGGATGATCAGCGCTCAGTTGTTACAGTGTGAATCTTATTTGGTGGAACAGGAAGATTTAGAATTTGGAAATGGAGAGGGGTTTAACCCAGCCTCCTGTTCAGACAGCCCTGGGGAGAGGGGCCAAGAGGAGACCCATGGCTGTGTTCGGGTGGTTGGCCTCCAGACCCAGGCTGAGGAGGATTTGAGGGATGCTCCCTAGCCTGAGGGAGAAAGTGTTGGTTGATGGGTCTTCAGGGGTGATAGAGAGTAGAGATTTGCAGGACACTCTATCGTGAATGTAAAGCAATTAAAGGAAGGGAGGAGGTTACCACCCACCTAGTGAACGTAGACAGCAGAGCTGTGT
The DNA here is from genome assembly GCF_027579445.1 of Ammospiza nelsoni. Classification (NCBI taxonomy): domain Eukaryota; kingdom Metazoa; phylum Chordata; class Aves; order Passeriformes; family Passerellidae; genus Ammospiza; species Ammospiza nelsoni. Next base: position 57,890,991 of record NC_080633.1, read on the forward strand.
GCACTTGTGAAAGCCTGTGAATTATACTGGGACAATACAGTGAATGTTTTTACTGATTCTAAATATGCACATGGGTGATACATGCATTTGGGAGGCCATCGGAAGAAGGAGTTTTATTGGCCTGCAGGGGAAGTATGTTAGCTCATGAGAGTTTGATCTCTCACCTGTTGGAAGTAGTGAGCTTGCCAAAAAGGGTGGCAGCAGTACACATTGCGAGGGAAGGGGGGGGGGGTTGGGAGGGGGGGTGGCACCAGACAGAGTGCTTGGAGGAGGCAATGGAAGGCTGACTGGCTGATGGAGAAGCTTGGAAAGCTGCATTGTTACCAGGGATCTCTGAGATCATCTCCTTGCTCTCAGTGATTACCCTGATGCCAGAGAATTTTTTCCATCAGAAGAACTTACCTATAAAGAGTAGAGCAGCGGAAAAAGGGGATGACTGGTTTACAAGGGATGGTAAGCAGTGTGACGTGGTTTGAGAGGAAGCAGGTTTTCTGGGATGTGCTGTGGTCACACCAATGGGGTTCAGATTTGAATATTGGCACCTGGTGTGGCCACTGTGGACATTGGATACGCCTCTGAGAACACAGGGGTTAAAAAGCAGAGCACTCCCCTGGGAAGTTCTCTTGGGCTTCTGGTGGGAAGGATTTTGGATCTCTCCCCCATGCCAGCTGCTGCCAGCTGGGCGGGGGAGGGGGGAAGCCATGAGGCCGTGAGGTAGGCCGGGCCTTGGACAGAGATGGGAGGTAGGTCTGGCCCAAGGGCAGAAGAGTGGAAGAGCACCGAGAGGTATTGGGCAGGCCGCCGCCCCCCCCCCCCCCCCCCCCCCCCCCCCGCCGCGAGACAGAGAGAGAGAGATACACGGTGCCTGGGACTGTTACCTTGAAATTTGATATCATGTGCTGGCAGCACAGCCTGGCCTGCGGAGAAGTGGGGAGGTTTGCAGTGAAAAGTTGTCCAGCCGCTTGTGGGAGACTCTGGGCAGAGCCCAAGTTTTAACCCCTTTTTTGGACAATGAAAGCTTTACAGAACATTAACCTTTCCTAGAAGAGAGACAGAGTGGAAGATGAAGAAGGAAATGGGCAAGTGTGGTGAAGGTCTGGGCAAGTGAGAGATGTTGGAAGAATAGAGAAGAATCTTAGGTGGGAAGAGATGATGGAGTGGCTTGCTGGACTCTTCTTCTATAGCCATTGACAGAATCATGTTCCTTGTGACACAGAGACTGCATGCAGGGGGAGGCAATGCCTCAGAAGCAAGAGGGTTCAGTGTTGGTACCCCTTGGCCCCAGGGGGTGAAATTTGGGGGGGACAGGTGTCCCAAAGTTGAGACTGTGCTCTTTTTGGAATGAGACAAAGCATCCTTAAAAGACAACCTTAGAAGCAGCTCTGGTCCATGTTCAGTGGTGAGAGCACTGGACATGAAAGGAAGAGGTCACGATGGCACAAGAAGGACTCCTCTCCTCTTGATGAACTGAGAACTGATTGTCTGAAGGGTGAGGCTGGACCGAGAGCTGGTGATTTGGAGATTAGATGTATTGGAAATTTGGTGGGGGGAGGAGGAAATGTATTTGTAAGGTTTTTATTTTCCCTGTGTGTGTTTCTTTTTACTTGTAGTGTAGTTAATAAAGTTTTCTTTTCTTTATTTCTAAGTGGTGGCCTGCTTTGCTTATTCCTGGTCACATCTCAGATGCAGAAACCAGGGAGAAGGTATTTTCATGGGGCCGCTGACATTGCGCCAGCGTCAAACCATGATGCAGTGGATGCCAAAAGTTCTGGCCTTACTGTTGTTAAAACAACTTCATGAAGGGGGTGACTGGGGCTCCCGAGAACTGGCAGAAGCCTTCCTCAAAACATGTGCCGCTGAGGGTCCTTTTGGCAAAGCAGGCTTTGGTTGTTTGATTTGTACTAAAACCAATAACAGTGTCACAAAGAAACTTGCCGGGGTGGGGGGGTGGGGAGGTTGGGAGGCCTTGGGTTGTACATCCCTTCCAGAGATGCCAGGTGGATTTTACTGAAATGCCCAGAATGGTAAGATTTGAATAGCATGTCAGTTAACAAGGTGTCCAGAAGCATTTCCAGCCATTTCAGCAACTACAGGATCTGTTATTAAGGTATTTTTGGAATAAATAATTCCAAGATATAGGATTGTGGAAGCAATAAACTCTGATAGAGGATCTCATTTTACAGGAAAAATTCTTCAAGGATTTATGACTGCTTTAGGGATACAATGGAACCTCCATACCCCCGGCACCCCCAGATTTTGGGCCAGGTTGAAAGGGTGAATGCACAAATAAAGAAACACCACCTGAAGCTGGTGATAGAAACTAAGATGCCATGGGTACTGCTCTTGCTACTGGCTTTGGAAAGAATAAGGGCCAGGGGAGATATTCAATTATCTCCCTTTGAATTGATGTTTGGCATTTCTTACCCTTGTAATTCTCAACTGTGATAAATGAATATGATTTGTGTTAACAATTGTAACTATATTGAGATTTTAGAAAATGTTTGTTAAAAAGTAATAGAGGAAAAGCATATATAATTAGTATCACAAAACAGATGTTTTCAGATGTTCATGAGAAAATAGAATGCAACATGTAGTTTGAGATAAATTACATCCCAAAATGGTATAGGCCTCAGGATAATTAGAGAATCGGCCTTGAAATGGACAAAATTGAAATTATTCCAGATATTTATGATAAGGTTTATTTTTGGAATGGGGCACATGTGCAACCTGTGTGGTTGTTCAAAGGACAGTGATGATGAGGAGAAGCCTTTGTCAGATGCAATCACCAAAGAGCCAGAAGCCCCCTTAGAAATAAGCGGAGCATGCGCTATGTAGTACAATGACGTAGATTTCAAGAATCAAAAAAAGGAGGAGATTTAACATTTGAATAGAAGGAGTTTTGGACAACTTTCTTTTGATTCTTGCTAAACACTCTGCAGACCTCCCTGCCTCTTCTAGAACAAGATCGGGGATGTTTTCTGTACTGGCACATTTTCTCCTTGTGAGACATAGTGGAAAAGCTTTTTGCTAAGATGTAGGCAACATGAGACACTAAAGCTACAGAGCTCTCTGAAGCTAAGCGCCAGTCCTGGGTGTCTTTTGGCAGAAGCCGCGCTCCGGAGCGCACCGCAACTGGCACAATGCTCTTCACGCAAAGAAGCCGCTTCTTCGCCTCCAGGAGACGGAGAGAACGGCAGCTTCCGAAAGGCGAAGAACGAAGTCGCACAATATTCTGAATGTTATCTTTTATTGTGTACTTTTATCTACTGCTCTGCTTATATCTACTAGAACCAATTTCAACTTGAAAGAACGTATTGTCACGATCCGCTCATACAAACGATGAGTTTGTATGGTTCGTTAACTGATCTCGGAGTGCAAAACACAACACGAAATGGGGATTGCAGTATCCATCCAAACAAATGCATCTTTATAGAATGACCACGGCAAATGCCTTAAAGGAATTAGTGACAGGAAAAAAATATAAAAGAGAGGGAGAAAGAGAGAGGGAGTATAGCTACCAAACTTAAAAGGACAGAGTCCTGGTAGTCCAGCCAATGGAGTTTGCCTGGTCACATTGGGAAGATCTCCAATCCTGGTTGACTCAAGGTTCTATTATCGTCCGTTGTTGAGAGGGAAACAGAACAGATACAATCAAAAAGAAGTCTATTGAAATGGCTGAGAGTGAACAGATACAATCAAGAAGAAGTCTTTTGAAATGGGTGAGGGGAGAAAAGGTATTGAAGACAGGTACAGACAGTCCATGTTCTCAGCAGGATAAGTCAATATCAGCAGTGAGTGGGACCCACTGTTTCAGGACTGCTTTCTATGGGAAACCAGTCTAGGTCCAGTGAACACATCTGCAGGCAACACTTAGCAGGCATCCTGCTTCAGTCAGACCAGCACCCCCGGATCAGAATTATGGGCATCTTTGTCTCAGTCCTTGGCAGGGGGGCTTCAATCTCCATCCCTCATGGTGGTAGTGAAGCAGATGAAGGATTTTCCGTGGGGGGCTACCAAGTTGCCCCAGCAAGTTCTTCTGGCTGGAAAACTCCTGGGCATTTGTCGTGAAGCAGGTGCAAGCATATAGGGCGTGTCGCCCCTTGGCAGGCTCTGCTAGAAGCAGTCACTGTAGACTGCTGCGAAAAATCACTTGGCAGGCCCAAATTCTGCTCAGACGCCTCAGGATTTTTGGTGTTCATCCACCACTGGCAGGCCAGAATTCCAATCAGGGTCCTAAGGGTCCTCATGTCTGTCCTCGGGACGGTTGTGAGGCAAATGAGGGGAACTTCAGACCGTCTTTCACACGTATCAGAAAATCTATTTACTAAAATGGCCAAAAAGAATGTATAACATTTAGAATTGAGAAAATAAAAACCAAAAAAAACAACACCAAAACTTTGGAGCAATGTCATTCTAGCGGATGCCATGTATCTATGAGAAGTACAAAAAACTTCTATTTTCAATTGCAGTTACTAATCATCTGTTTTGAAAACTCTGGCACTTACCTGGTTCCTTTTGAGCTCGTTCAGCTCATTAATCTGGTAAGAAAGCAGTTAAAAATAAACAGAAAAACCTGTGGGTAACAGGATGTCACTCCAGCCATGTTGTAGTAAAGTGCTAGGCCAGCCTTCTGTGTTGTAGAAATATCTATCATGTATGAAAAGCAACGCATAGCACTATCTTATTTTAAACTTTCTCGTTGCTTCTGGCGACCTGAATGATCAAGATGGTTTAAAAAAAAGCAACATCCAGCCCTATAAGATACTCCCCAAACTATTCCAATGGAATAAACTTATCAGATGAAGAGCTCACTATGCAAAAGCTGAATATGATGTCAAGCATGATTTGTTGTGGATTACCATTGTTTGGGATCATTTATCCCTTACCTTCCCATGTAGGTATAGGAAAAAAAAATTAAGTAGCCACAAGGTTTTTACAGGTGTTCTTGTATTTTGGGATAGTAAGGATTTAGGGTAGTGAACAAATCTATGGTGAGTTTCACTATTGACTTTATTGCTTTTTCACTTTGAATTAACTGCTTTGCATTTCAGTTTACTCATCAGTATAATGAGAAGAATAGTATCTTCCCTCCTGCCCAAAAGATGTTTAATTTTGCCTAAGTGATGTCATGGACCTTCGACACAAAAAACATTGTGATTGAAAGGAAGTATTGGCATGCCACAAGGTAACTGTAGTGAGCTGTGTTTCCTCCTCAGCTTCACTGTTCTGCTCTGATTGTAGGATTTTAATTATCAGATCCAAAACTTTGTTTTAGCATCATCTGGTGACATATCTCAATAGAGCAGTGTCATAGGGTGACTTTATGATGCTTGTATGCCCAGCCATCTGTTCTGTTTATGCTGGATATTATAATCTGTGCCTTCAAGACTGTTCTGAGACCCAAGGTGGGAGAAGAAGAAGCATGGAGTTTGTTATCAGAGGCTGCACTCACTTCTCTAAAAGCAACACTCCTCCACATTCTGCCCTGGACTGTGTTGTCTGGACACTGATGGAGCAGAACAGAGCGTTCCTTTGCTTTGTACTTGGTTTAGATAGCTGAGGCAGAGTTTTCCCTGGACTGTGTTTTTCTTTCCCTTTTATTGGAACTGTTCCAACCTGCTCCAGACTGGGGACCTGGGGAGCACCAAGAGCTTGCACTTTGTGGCCTATGGGGGCCTGCTCTGGGCAGCAGCCCTTCCCAGTGCTGGAGGAAATGATCACAGAGCGACCACCCACTGGAGAGACTTTCTAAATTTGTCGTCTCTTCAGAGTAGCAAATGAGTTTTGTCATCTGGTATTGTTCATTTTTTGTGTGTGCTTTGCCTGTTCAATAAACAGGTTTTTTCCACTTCTCTCAGAGGAAAATTTTCCCAGTCTGGTTGGAGGGAGGGGCCGTGTGGGTGGGCTTTCTGGAGGGCCCCCTTTTGGAGATTTTCTGCCAAATTTGCCCTATACCAGGACAAGTAGGATGTGCGACTTAGAGAACGATGGAATCACTTTGGTTGGAAAAGACCTTTAAGAATATTGAATCTAAATGTAATTAGCAAATGCAACCATCAAGAAATGTTTTATTGTTTGAAGAGAAGACGGTTTATGTGGTAAGCTTTGCAAGTATTTGTGTCATTACAAGCACACATGTCCAATGCATTAGATGGGTATAGTGTGAGAAACCTGTGTAAATCAACAGAATGATTCTCAGGGTAGGATATTTGCATGTTTCATCCTTCTTCCTGACTTCTTCAGATGAATTATTTTTATAAACTAATGATTGTAATTGTTACTCTTTTGACAGTTCTTAGTGAATTACTGACATTTTTGGCATAGGAATGCCAAATGGCTTGATTCACCTAGTTTTTCAGATAAAGACCAAGATTTAGTGTTGCTGGAGGCAGAAATATTTAAATACTCCAGCCTCCTTCTTAGTACCTAATTTCTATTACAAAATCAGTGCACAATCTTGTCCCTTAAGGTCCAGCTGTCAGCCAGCTGAGCTAGCTCAGTTTATACCAACAGGGTGACATTAGTACGGCTCATGTGATGCTGCGCACAGAAGCCCTCAGTGTGCAGCTATAGCATGCAGTAATTCCATGCAGTTGGTCAATCCCAGGGCTGATTTTGGATCACCAGAAGAGTAGAACCAGAAAGATTTAATGGAGACGTCTCTGGAGGAAGTGGCCTAAAGAAGACAGCAGAAATCCTGTTTGTGTGTTTGTACATATAATTTAAATGCCATTTACAGAAAAAGATCTTCAAATCTATCTAACTCTTTCTGCAAATTATTTGTCAACTATATGCATTACATGGACAGTTTCACTGAGCATCTAAAATACAGCTGCGTTTAAGTGGATTGAATCGGGGTTGGGAAGATTTTCAGGAATAGCTGACATCCAAGTCCTGCAGAAATTTATCTATTTTTTTATTTCCAGATGCTTTTAAATAGAATGGATGACTATTTAGCTACCTAATATTTTTAATTGGAAATACAAAGAAAATTTTAAACTCACATCTTTTATATCTTGAATTTTTTTTGTTTTGTTTATTTCCTGGTTTCCAATTCAGTTATACAAATCAGATGACTAGGTAATGAGAACTCATGCTGTATAAAAATATTTAACGCTATATTTCCAAGTTTAGGCTATTTTTTTCCTGGAACTGTTTAAAAACAAAACCAAAACGCCTATCTGGTTTCTCTCTTCCCTACACTCATTATTATATGAAATTATTTTAAATAGTATATTTTGACTTTACATGGTGCAATTATATAGAGAAATTAAAGGCTCTATTGTTAGATTGTTTACATAGTTTTCTGGCTATTCTAACTTTCCACAACCACTCTTTGCAGCTCTATATTTTTGCAGTAAGGCATCACAGGGGTCTGTGAGAAGTTTTAATGTGAAGCAGAACTAACATGCAAAATATAGGTGACATACTCAACACATTTCACTTCAGAAAGTTACAGTAATGCTTAGATGGGATGAAATAGGAAATAAATAAACTTAACACAACATTTCTAAATCTTGGAAATCTATTACCTGAACTTTGAGTCAGTTTGCAGGACTGTAGAAATGCAAACATGAAGTCCAAGGAATAGAGCAGAAGGTGTAGTGGGCAGGGGTACAGAAGATTGCTCTGAAGGATATTGTAAGCAAGATTGCATCCCATAAAGATAGCAGCTGCTTCTACTGGTGCAAACATAGAGAATCTGTGCCACCAACCTAGTTTTCTGGGGGCATTTGACCTGTACACTCTTGAGGGCTTGCAGATGTGAATGAATCCATCCTTTGATCTTTATTTTCTTTTGAATGTCTATGACCTGATCTGGTATTGTGTATTGTTTTATAAACAGACATGTTTCAACTCTTTGAAAGCAGTAGTTGAAAGGGAGGTTGCAGTTATGAGTTGACTGTCAAAAGAATTTTCTGGTTTAAGCAAAATATCAATTGAAACATTCAATCCACTCCTATGATACAGATTCATTTTGAATTTACTGGGATATTTGCACTAGTGTTATACCACATGTGCAATAAATATGACTTGCTTGGTTTCTAATGATGATAATGGTCTTCTTTGTATTACTATAAGGATTGAATCTACCATCATTATTTTCCTATTACTATTGTGCTGTAAAGGAAAAATGGTTTTGCATTAACTGAGGAGTAAAATTCATGTATTTGGCATCATTCTTGCAGGTAGTCCTCAATTCTGAAAATACCTCTCAGGAGCTGCATCAAACGGGAAAGCTAGACAGATGGCAGAATGCAGAACCTGCCATTTAGGACCAACTACAAAATAACACCCAAGAAATTCTTCATGGATGCTGCATAAGTACAAAGACGCCATTATTTAAAGTTGAAAAATAGTCAATGTGAAACCTGTTTGATGAATAAAAAACTATGCTAATCAAAATACTACAGTGCCAAGTGTGCTACAAGGCATTTTTGTAAGTAACATCATTCCCAGCATGAAAAAATACTATTTTTATTGTAGATTGTTTAAGAGTGCAAAACAGTTTGAAAAAAATGCTTTCTTTTTCTGTTAATAAGAACAGTGTATCATTCTGAGAGATACTGTAAACAGGTTTTTGAAAACAATGTTATTTTAAGATAATTTCTATTCATAAATACTTGACATGAAAAAATTTGATTTGCTGTTAATCCTGAAGACTCTTAAAGGAAAACATCTTTGTTGCATTCTCTTCTCACTAGTACAGGAGCTCAGTCCTACCTGCATTCTAATGCTTTTTTATGTTCCTGATGGCACAGCTTAGACATCCTTGTCTCCACTACCATCATGATTTCCATATCAAGTGATGAGAATTTTTGTTCATGACTGGTGAAGTTAAGTGTCATAACATTTATGTCACATCAACCTGAAGTCTCTTTTTCAAAAGGAATCTCTTCCTTCCTAATGAAAACCATTGGCAATAGCAAACCTACTCAACTTTTCAGGAAGTGAAATAATACACCTGCACGGTACAATTTCCTCAGGTATTTTTTCACCAGAAGAAGAAAACTGCTGCTTTCTTCTTCTTCTATCACCTTAGACTTACTTTATTCAAAATCACTTTACACCTTTGAATTTCTATTTATAGCTAATTCCTTTCACAGTGTGCTATAGCATATGTATTTTAAAAGGCCAGTTGTACATATTCAAATGGCTTACTTCTATTCTAGTAAGAAATGGCTGTACTTTATATTAAGAAAACAAAAAGGTGCAGTAATATTTTATCTTATACAAAATTTTAAAAAACTATTAAAATTATACCAGTAAATGATGTCTGTATGACTGTGGTAGGAGGTTTTTACCAGAACAATGTGCAGTTCTTCCCAATTCAATTTTTCCCTCCGATTACTTTGTACATAAATATTTTTACAGTCTTTTAATAGTGGCATGTTATTACTGGGGATAGAGTATTGCCCTGCGAGCATTGGAATTCACTCAATTGTAGTTGTGTTCAAATTTGCTGATGGGACAAGTATTTTTGCTGAACATACTTCAGCAAGCAAGAGACCTTTTTAGTCATTAGATGCTATGAGTCCCAGAAGAAGATCAATGAGGTGATGACATGCATTGTGTTCTGAAGAGAGATCAAAAACTTATTTCTGGGGTCACCCCCTCTTGGTAGAGAAAGCGCACAGAGGGCTTTGAAGCAGCACTTTCACCCTCTTTGCATTCACTAGTAAATCTGAGACAGAGCTTGCCCCAAGGTTTGTGCAAAAATACTCTTTTGATGCAATTGTTAACCAGACAATATCTCTGGGAAGATTTGCAGTGGCAGAAAGCAAGCCCTTCCTGGGAAATCTACTGAAATGGTTCAGATGCTATTCCCATTCATTGTTGCTAACCTCTGCTGTCTAGCTGTCAGATAGGTTTAGGACCATGTTGAAATAATTCTAAACAATGTATTGATGCTGCAATATTGAGCAAACATAGGTATTTTCCATAGGTGTCAGGGAAAAATATTTCTATAGGTAAATATGATAGAAAACAATACCAACATGGCAGGAAAAAAAATACAATAGAATAAAGATGCCCAGAATTCTTATTTTGAACTTACACAGAGTCAGTAATTTTTAAAGTAGGTTGTGAAACTTATTAAGGGGTAGGAGTACATTCCACACGACTGCTCCACAAGTTCATCTTTCCAACTTACAAAAAACATAGTATTAAAAGAAAAATATTCTGCCTTGTAGAAATGTAACCCATTAGTAATTTTTTCAAAGGTGGGATTAGATCAAGTATTCCTACAAGGCAGTAGTAGTACTACGAAAAGCCTTTTGGCATCTATTTAATTACAGGAAAATTGAGAAAGCAGAAGAATGTCTTTCCCTGGTGCAAGCTGTACTTCTATTTGCTAGTGCTGCTTCAACATTGTCTGAAGAAAACGTGTCAAAGTAAGACTATTGTATACAAGCAACTCTAACTGTAATCCATTCCAGCCAATTTTAACTAGCAAGTATGAGACACACACTGTAGTTGAATATTCTAAGGCATAGACAGAGTATTCCATCACTAAGAAATGGGGACTATGAACAAAGGAGCAAATGCAGGTGAATTTCAAGGAAGGAAATTAGTGGAGAGCTAACTGCAATCCCTCGACTTTACAAGGAATGATGTCCGGTAATCCCAACCAGAAACATACAGAACTCCATTTTCAAATGGGTTGCCATCTATGGTCCTCTGTTCTTCCTAGATGAAGGAACTGTGTTTTGAATCAATCTTCAAGATGGGATGGCTAAAGACCTTAGATGCCTCCAATTTTATTTTATTTTTTTTTCCAGAAGCAACTGTCTCCAAACCTCTCTAAAGCTGACTTTTTCCCTTAAGATGCCATCATTTAAAAGAGCACCTTTTCATTTACCGGGGTATTCCAAATATCATTTACAAATTTAGACTCTTTAGAGTCACACTTTTCCTAGTAATCTTTCATTTTTTACAGCAAAGAAGACAAGAGAGCACAGCTCTTTCTGGAATATCTTGAACAAATGCTCTTGCTTATGTTCTAATCATTCGCTTCACCACAGTACCTAACAATGAAGACAAGGTTGTGAAGGCATTACGAGTAGTATTAGATGGCAATGGATGGGTGTGATTTCTCAAGTAGAATTTGTATCACATAGATGATACTTGGCAAACAGCAAATGAAGGGATTTTCTTCAGCTCTCGGACTGATGTTACATGTGGGTAATTTTAAAAAATTATAAGAAGAAGGATATTTTTTAACATGTGAATTTAATTACACCCCTACCATGGACATCTGAATCTTATGAATAGACAGTGTCTGATTTAGAAAGAATAAAAAAATTATTAGAGTTTAAAGAAACATAGGATCATAAACTTTTTGCTGATGGAACATAGCCCATTCTTTGGTTGAAATGAAGCAGGTAGACAGGACATATGAAATATGTTTTTTGTGGATCAAACATTTATTTTCTAAAGTGATGCTGACAGATGGTGAACTCACCAACTTAGATATTGCCAGTAGACAAGGTTGCATAACTTGCTCCATCAAGTTATGCCTTGGAATCATCATCCAAGGGGATTTTCCCTGCATCTGTGAAAATGTGCCTACCTTTTTCACAATATTTTTGCAGCAGCATTGTTAGGCCTGATCAGCTGGTATGGAGTGTGAATTAGCAGCAGCAAGGTGACTGGCCAGGAGAATTTGCTTCAATGGATTTTGATCTCCTGGACACTTTGAAGATCTGCTTCAGCCCTGTTTGTCAAACACCACCTTTAAAGGGTGCTAAACAATTGTTCAGGCTATGGATCACATGAAGAAATACTTTCTGGTGTCCGTACTGGGCCATATGCTCTTTATTCTCTCCCTCAACTTCTCCATCACCTCTCATCTCTTTCACATGAGCTATCTTCAAGGTCCACAGGCTACTTTTCACAGAATCTTCAGGCCTGATGCAGTAAGAATGACGAATAGAACACAGCTGGGATCAACTTTCAAATTTGGATAAAATGCGTTCTGCACACAAATCCAATGAGAAGGTGTTCCCCCAATGCCCTGAAAAACATGCACTAGTACTAGTGTTCTACATAAAATGCAATGTAGTCTGAAATAAAAACATTTTTCTGAGAGCGCCTGAGAGATTTGTATGAAGCACAGGTATTTTACATATACAATTTTGAATATCAGGAAAAAGAAAACAGCAAGTTTTTCATTTTACTGGTTTTAATTTTCAGTTCCGTGCACTTTTTCAACAATTGTCAGCTCAAATGCCCATCAACATCTTTTAGTCATCTGTAAGTCAGTATTCATATAAAATGTGCTTCAAATCAAAAGAATTTCAAATTTGCACTCCAAGTTTCTGTGCCTAGATTTATGATTTCCTACACATATTAGATGAAAGGAAGGCCTTTTTTACTGTGGGAGTGCTGGAACACTGGAACAGGTTGCCCAGAGAAGTTGTGGGTGTCCCATCCCTGAAAGTATTCAAGGTCAGGTTGAGCAGCAACAAAGGAGACTCTTGATGGTAGAGAAACAAAGTTGGACTATAGAAGAAACTGGGATTGAAGTATAGGAGCAAGTTTCCTTTTAGCTCTTGGGATAAATTCAAAGTTGTACAAAATTGCATTTATCTGTGATTTTCACTACTGTAACAGAAAGGTTAATGAAAACTATGCATAAGATATCAAATTTTAAAATATATGGGATGGGTTACAACATGAGACAGTATCTAAGAGAAAATCTCTGTATTTCAACACTTCATTACGTTAGGATTTCATGAAGTGGCAAAGAAGTCAGCAAAATGTCATTCAGGACATTATTTACTGTTGTTCAGCCTGGCCATTAGTAGGAATTAGTGTTTGAACTAATGTAGATATACCACACACACTTTCCATTCACTGAAAAATTACTCTTTACAACCAATAAGCAATGAAGATCACAATCGATTCAAAGCATCATAAAAAGTAAAGTATTTTGTTGTAAATGATCTGTGATTAAAATTCTTCTTCCACATTAGCGAGGGACAAATCAATTCTTCTGTATTATGTGGTTTAAAATGGTATCAACCAATGTTTTCTGCTGAAAAGATATCATCTAATTTTTTTCTGTTTTTAGAAGAAAATATTCCTAGCCATGCAGCAGATAGGAATTAAGTAATTTTAAAGAAACAAATGAAATGAAAATATTCTGCAAATATAATTAAATGAAAACTTCTGTTTTAAATAGCAGGTAGATATTAACCAGAATTTTTGTACCAGTTGTTTCAATTATTATACCTGCTATTTTGCCCATGAAGTGAGGTATTTAGTGTTTCTGTCTTTTTCAAGGTGTTCATATCTGCTAGGCTGATCTCTGTGTGTGCCTAGGTGTGTGTGGAATGGGGTGCATGTGAAGGGGAGTGTGTATGTTTGCTTAACGCTTGCAGTGGCAGATTCCTACCTCAGCTCCACATTTTGTTTTAGAAACTTCACAGAGAGTGGATATGAAGTTTACTATCAGGAGATTAATTCCCAAGGAGATCGATTCCCAAACCATCCATTTTACTCTACCTTATAGATCATATGCTTTGTTGCGTATTTTATCAAATATACTTTCAAGCCACATGGAGGAATAAGAATGTGGAGAATTCCTCCAACTTTTATGCAAATAGATTTTTAAGAAAATCATTATTTCTCTTTTAAATACATCCGGGACAGGCATGATGGTGGTGTCAACTTGTTGGATATTTTGCTGCTGGGAGAAGTTGTACAAAAGGGTTGGTTTTTAACAATTGGCCAGTTACAGAATCAAGTGCAGGAATACATTTGAAATTCAACTTGGGTTTCCTTTTTCTGGCAGACTATTTCTAGAACTAGCATGCAGACTCAAGCTGACTCTTGTTCTCTGGTTTTGTTTCTTTCCTATTTTCTTGGCTGCTTAGTCACTACCTACACAGTTTTAGAACTTTTTTCCCAACTAAAATCGTTTCATACTCTGATGATTATGATAGATTATTTACAAGGAATTTTTAAAATCTTTGTGAGAGTTAAGAAAGACTTAGGTCTTTTTCTTCCCTTATCAATATTGTAATGAAATTGCTAAATAAAGACCGACTCCTTATTTTTAATTTGAACATGTAGTAGAAAATTGCCACACAGTAGTGCATTTTGTGGACCAATATTTGCCATTCTGATGTAAGTTGTCACTTCTTAACAATATATATTCTGTGACTATGTTGACAACATTTTGGTGAAGATCCTAACTGGTCTTAAAAAAACACAGGGAGAAATCTGCGCAGCCAGTGTCAGTCTTAGGCACGTGTATCAGAAGAAATTTATATCCCTGGGGAATTTCCCATGAAAGGGATTCAGTTATGGAAGAGACAATTATCCGAGAGTTTTATATGCTGCTTGAACACTACTTAAGGACCATTAAAACCAGGCCAATTTGGATCTCTCTCTGCACAGAACTCCGGCATGCCAGTCCTTGAAATGCATCTCTAAATGCAACATTATGTTCGCAGCTTGCAAACTGATAGAAAACAGTACCTTAGTACTCTCCTGCCCTTTCCAATCACATTAATATTCGATTGGAAGGTGTTTTGGCCAACTTTCTTTTTCTTCCTACAAAACGCTCTGCAGACCTCTGTGCAACATCTAGAACATCATCAGAGATGTTTTCTGTACTGGCACAGTTTCCCCTTGCAAGACATAGCGGAAAAGCATTTTCCTAAAACGAAGGAAAGAGAGAGAGAGGCTAAAGAGACGCTAAAGACAGAGGTACGGAGCTCCCCAGAGCTTAGCGCCGCTGCTGGGAGCCTTTGGGCAGAAGCAGCGCAAAGGAGAGCACTGTGAGCGGCACAATCGTCTTTGCTCGAAGGAGCCGCTTCTTCGCCTCCGGGAGCCGGAGAGAGCGGCAGCTTTGGAAAGGTGAAGGAGGAAGCTGTACAACACTGGGATTGTGTGCGCAGATTGCCAACTGATAGAAAACAGTACCTTACCACTTTCCTGACTTTTCCAATCACATGAAAATTCGATTGGAAGCTGTTTTGGAAAACTTCTCATCTTGTCAAAAACTTGGCAGACATCCGTGCAACGTCCAGAACACGATGGGAGATGTTTTCTGTGCTCCCGCAGGTTTTCATTGCCAGACATAGTGGAAAAGCTTTCTGCTAAGATGTAGACTACAAAAGACGCTAAAGACGAAGGTACGATGCTCTCCGGAGCTAACAGCCGCTCCCGGGCGTCCTTCGGCAGAAGCCGCGCTAAGGAGAGCACTGTGACCAGTACAATCGTCTTTGCGCGAAGAAGCCGATTCTTCGGCTCTGGGAGCCGGAGAGAGCGGCAGCATCGGAAAGGTGAAGAAGGAAGCTGTACAACACTGGGATTGTGTGCGCAGCTTGCCAACTGATAGAAAACAGTACCTTACACTTTCCTGACGTTTCCAATCACATGAATATTCGATAAGAATCTGTTTTGGACAACTTCTCATCTTGTCAAAAACTTGGCAGACATCCGTGCAACGTCCAGAACACGATGGGAGATGTTTTCTGTGCTCCCGCAGGTTTTCCTTACCATACAGAGTGGAAAAGCTTTCTGCTAAGATGTAGACCACAAAAGACGCTAAAGACGAAGGTACGATGCTCTCCAGAGCTAAGCGCCGCTCCCGGGCTTCTTTCGGCACAAGCTGAGCTAAGGAGAGCACTGTGAGCGGTACAATCGTCTTTGCGCGAAGAAGCCGCTTCTTCGGCTCCAGGAGCCGGAGAGAGCGGCAGCATCGGAAAGGTGAAGAAGGAAGCTGTACAACACTGGGATTGTGTGCGCAGCTTGCCAACTGATAGAAAACAGTACCTTACACTTTCCTGACGTTTCCAATCACATGAATATTCGATAAGAAGCTGTTTTGGACAGCTTTTCTTTTCCTTATGCCCAACACTCGGCAGACCTCCGTGCAACGTCCAGAACACGATGGAGATGTTTTCTGCGCTCCCGCAGGTTTTCCTTGCCAGACAGAGTGGAAAAGCTTTCTGCTAGGATGTAGACCACAAAAGACGCTAAAGACGAAGGTACGATGCTCTCCGGAGCTAAGCGCCGCTCCCGGGCTTCTTTCGGCAGAAGCGGCGCTAAAGAGAGCACTGTGAGCGGTACAATCGTCTTTGCGCGAAGAAGCCGCTTCTTCGCCTCCGGGAGCCGGAGAGAGCGGCAGCATCGGAAAGGTGAAGAAGGAAGCTGTACAACACTGGGATTGTGTGCGCAGCTTGCCAACTGATAGAAAACAGTACCTTACACTTTCCTGACGTTTCCAATCACATGAATATTCGATAAGAAGCTGTTTTGGACAGCTTTTCTTTTCTTTATGCCAAACACTCGGCAGACCTCCGTGCAACGTCCAGAACACGATGGGAGATTTTTTCTGCACTGCCGCAGGTTTTCCTGGCCAGACAGAGTGGAAAAGCTTTCTGCTAGGATGTAGACCACAAAAGACGCTAAAGATGAAGGTAAGATGCTGTTCGGAGCTAAGAGCCGCTCCCGGGCTTCTTTCGGCAGAAGCGGCGCTAAGAGAGCACTGTGACCGGTACAATCGTCTTTGCGCGAAGAAGGCGCTTCTTCGGCTCCGGGAGCCGGAGAGAGCGGCAGCATCGGAAAGGTGAAGAAGGAAGCTGTACAACACTGGGATTGTGTGCGCAGCTTGCCAACTGATAGAAAACAGTACCTTACACTTTCCTGACGTTTCCAATCACATGAATATGCGATAAGAAGCTGTTTTGGACAGCTTTTCTTTTCTTTATGCCAAACACTTGGCAGACGTCCGTGCAACGTCGAGAACACGATGGGAGATGTTTTCTGTGCTCGCGCAGGTTTTCCTTGCCAGACAGAGTGGAAAAGCTTTCTGCTAGGATGTAGACCACAAAAGACGCTAAAGATGAAGATACGATGCTCTCCGGAGCTAAGCGCCGCTCCCGGGCTTCTTTCGGCACAAGCTGAGCTAAGGAGAGCACTGTGAGCGGTACAATCGTCTTTGCGCGAAGAAGCCGCTTCTTCGGCTCCGGGAGCGGGAGAGAGCGGCAGCATCGGAAAGGTGAAGAAGGAAGCTGTACAACACTGGGATTGTGTACACAGCTTGCCAACTGATAGAAAACAGTACCTTACACTTTCCTGACGATTCCAATCACATGAATATTCGATAAGAATCTGTTTGGACAGCTTTTCTTTTCTTTATGCCAAAAACTTGGCAGAACTCCGTGCAACGTCCAGAACACGATCGGAGATTTTTTCTGCGCTCCCGCAGGTTTTCCTTGCCAGACAGAGTGGAAAAGCTTTCTGCTAGGATGTAGACCACAAAAGACGCTAAAGACGAAGGTACGATGCTCTCCGGAGCTAAGCGCCGCTCCCGGGCTTCTTTCGGCACAAGCTGCGCTAAGAGAGCACTGTGACTGGTACAATCGTCTTTGCGCAAAGAAGCCGCTTCTTCGGCTCTGGGAGCCGGAGAGAGTGGCAGCATCGGAAAAGTGAAGAAGGAAGCTGTACAACACTGGGATTGTGTGCGCAGCTTGCCAACTGATAGAAAACAGTACCTTACACTTTCCTGACGTTTCCAATCACATGAATATTCGATAAGAAGCTGTTTGGACAGCTTTTCTTTCCTTTATGCCAAACACTTGGCAGAACTCCGTGCAACGTCCAGAACACGATGGGAGATTTTTTCTGTGCTCGCGCAGGTTTTCCTTGCCAGACAGAGTGGAAAAGCTTTCTGCTAGGATGTAGACCACAAAAGACGCTAAAGACGAAGGTACGATGCTCTCCAAAACTAAGCGCCGCTCCCGGGCTTCTTTCGGCACAAGCTGCGCTAAGAGAGCGCTGTGACCGGTACAATCGTCTTTGCGCGAAGAAGCCGCTTCTTCGGCTCCGGGAGCCGGAGAGAGCGGCAGCATCGGAAAAGTGAAGAAGGAAGCTGTACAACACTGGGATTGTGTGCGCAGCTTGCCAACTGATAGAAAACAGTACCTTACACTTTCCTGACGTTTCCAATCACATGAATATTCGATAAGAAGCTGTTTTGGACAGCTTTTCTTTTCTTTATGCCAAACGCTTGGCAGACCTTCGTGCAATGTCCAGAACACGATGGGAGATGTTTTCTGTGCTCCCGCAGGTTTTCCTTTCCAGACAGAGTGGAAAAGCTTTCTGCTAGGATGTAGACCACAAAAGACGCTAAAGACGAAGGTATGATGCTCTCCGAAACTAAGCGCCGCTCCCAGGCTTCTTTCGGCACAAGCTGCGCTAAGAGAGCACTGTGACCGGTACAATCGTCTTTGCGTGAAGAAGCCGCTTCTTCGGCTCCGGGAGCCGGAGAGAGCGGCAGCATCGGAAAGGTGAAGAAGGAAGCTGTACAACACTGGGATTGTGTGCGCAGCTTGCCAACTGATAGAAAACAGTACCTTACACTTTCCTGACGTTTCCAATCACATGAATATTCGATAAGAAGCTGTTTTGGACAGCTTTCCTTTCCTTTATGCCAAACACTTGGCAGACCTCCGTGCAATGTCCAGAACACGATGGGAGATGTTTTCTGTGCTCCCGCAGGTTTTCCTTGCCAGACAGAGTGGAAAAGCTTTCTGCTAGGATGTAGACCACAAAAGACGCTAAAGACGAAGGTACGATGCTCTCCGGAGCTAAGCGCCACTCCCGGGCTTCTTTCGGCAGAAGCTGCGCTAAGGAGAGCACTGTGACCGGTACAATCGTCTTTGCGTGAAGAAGCCGCTTCTTCGGCTCCGGGAGCCGGAGAGAGCGGCAGCATCGGAAGGGTGAAGAAGGAAGCTGTACAACACTGGGATTGTGTGCGCAGC
Organism: Ammospiza nelsoni; assembly: GCF_027579445.1. Classification (NCBI taxonomy): domain Eukaryota; kingdom Metazoa; phylum Chordata; class Aves; order Passeriformes; family Passerellidae; genus Ammospiza; species Ammospiza nelsoni. The sequence continues at coordinate 57,909,773 of NC_080633.1, forward strand.
TTGCCAACTGATAGAAAACAGTACCTTACACTTTCCTGACGTTTCCAATCACATGAATATTCGATAAGAAGCTGTTTTGGACAGCTTTTCTTTTCTTTATGCCAAACACTTGGCAGAACGTCGTGTAATGTCCAGAACACGATGGGAGATGTTTTCTGTGCTCGCGCAGGTTTTCCTTGCCAGACAGAGTGGAAAAGCTTTCTGCTAGGATGTAGACCACAAAAGACGCTAAAGACGAAGATACGATGCTGTTCGGAGCTAAGAGCCGCTGCCGGGCTTCTTTCGGCAGAAGCGGCGTTATGAGAGCACTGTGAGCGGTACAATCGTCTTTGCGCGAAGAAGCCGCTTCTTCGGCTCCGGGAGCCGGAGAGAGCGGCAGCATCGGAAAGGTGAAGAAGGAAGCTGTACAACACTGGGATTGTGTGCGCAGCTTGCCAACTGATAGAAAACAGTACCTTACACTTTCCTGACGTTTCCAATCACATGAATATTCGATAGAAAATTATTTCGGACAGCTTTTCTTTTCTTTATGCCAAACACTCGGCAGACCTCCATGCAACGTCCAGAACACGATGGGAGATTTTTTCTGCGCTCCCGCAGGTTTTCCTTGCCAGACAGAGTGGAAAAGCTTTCTGCTAGGATGTAGACCACAAAAGACGCTAAAGATGAAGGTACGATGCTCTCCGGAGCTAAGCGCCGCTCCCGGGCTTCTTTCGGCAGAAGCGGCGCTAAGGAGAGCACTGTGACCGCTACATTCGTCGTTGCGCGAAGAAGCCGCTTCTTCGGCTCCGGGAGCCGGAGAGAGCGGCAGCATCGGAAAGGTGAAGAAGGAAGCTGTACAACACTGGGATTGTGTGCGCAGCTTGCCAACTGATAGAAAGAAGTACCTTACACTTTCCTGACGTTTCCAATCACATGAATATTCGATAAGAAGCTGTTTTGGACAGCTTTTCTTTTCTTTATGCCAAACACTTGGCAGACATCCGTGCAACGTCCAGAACACGATGGGAGATGTTTTCTGTGCTCCCGCAGGTTTTCCTTGCCAGACAGAGTGGAAAAGCTTTCTGCTAGGATGTAGACCACAAAAGACGCTAAAGACGAAGGTACGATGCTCTCCGGAGCTAAGAGCCGCTCCCGGGCTTCTTTCGGCAGCAGCGGCGCTAAGAGAGCACTTTGACCGGTACAATCGTCTTTGCGCGAAGAAGCCGCTTCTTCGGCTCCGGGAGTCAGAGACAGCGGCAGCATCGGAAAAGTGAAGAAGGAAGCTGTACAACACTGGGATTGTGTGCGCAACTTGCCAACTGATAGAAAACAGTACCTTACACTTTCCTGACGTTTCCAATCACATGAATATTCGATAAGAAGCTGTTTGGACAGCTTCTCTTTCCTTTATGCCAAACACTTGGCAGAACTCCGTCCAACGTCCAGAACACGATGGGAGATGTTTTCTGTGCTCGCGCAGGTTTTCCTTGCCAGACAGAGTGGAAAAGCTTTCTGCTAGGATGTAGACCACAAAAGACGCTAAAGATGAAGGTACGATGCTCTCCGGAGCTAAGACCCGCTCCCGGGCTTCTTTCGGCAGCAGCGGCGCTAAGAGAGCACTGTGACCGGTACAATCGTCTTTGCGCGAAGAAGCCGCTTCTTCGGCTCCGGCAGCCAGAGACAGCGGCAGCATCGGAAAAGTGAAGAAGGAAGCTGTACAACACTGGGATTGTTTGCGCAGCTTGCCAACTGATAGAAAACAGTACCTTACACTTTCCTGACGTTTCCAATCACATGAATATTCGATAAGAAGCTGTTTTGGACAGCTTTTCTTTCCTTTATGCCAAACACTTGGCAGACCTCCGTGCAATGTCCAGAACACGATGGGAGATGTTTTCTGCGCTCCCGCAGGTTTTCCTTGCCAGACAGAGTGGAAAAGCTTTCTGCTAGGATGTAGACCACAAAAGACGCTAAAGACGAAGGTACGATGCTCTCCGGAGCTAAGCGCCACTCCCGGGCTTCTTTCGGCAGAAGCTGCGCTAAGGAGAGCACTGTGAGCGGTACAATCGTCTTTGCGCGAAGAAGCCGCTTCTTCGGCTCCGGGAGCCGGAGAGAGCGGCAGCATCGGAAGGGTGAAGAAGGAAGCTGTACAACACTGGGATTGTGTGCGCAGCTTGCCAACTGATAGAAAACAGTACCTTACACTTTCCTGACGTTTCCAATCACATGAATATTCGATAAGAAGCTGTTTTGGACAGCTTTTCTTTTCTTTATGCCAAACACTTGGCAGACCGTCGTGTAATGTCCATAACACGATGGGAGATTTTTTCTGTGCTCCCGCAGGTTTTCCTTGCCAGACAGAGTGGAAAAGCTTTCTGCTAGGATGTAGACCACAAAAGACGCTAAAGACGAAGGTACGATGCTCTCCGAAACTAAGAGCCGCTCCCGGGCTTCTTTCGGCACAAGCTGTGCTAAGGAGACCACTGTGACCGGTACAATCGTCTTTGCGCAAAGAAGCCGCTTCTTCGGCTCCGGGAGCCGGAGAGAGCGGCAGCATCGGAAAGGTGAAGAAGGAAGCTGTACAACACTGGGATTGTGTGCGCAGCTTGCCAACTGATAGAAAACAGTACCTTACACTTTCCTGACGTTTCCAATCACATGAATATTCGATAGAAAGTTATTTTGGACAGCTTTTCTTTTCTTTATGCCACACACTCGGCAGACCTCCATGCAACGTCCAGAACACGATGGGAGATTTTTTCTGCGCTCCAGCAGGTTTTCCTTGCCAGACAGAGTGGAAAAGCTTTCTGCTAGGATGTAGACCACAAAAGACGCTAAAGATGAAGGTACGATGCTCTCCGGAGCTAAGCGCCGCTCCCGGGCTTCTTTCGGCAGAAGCGGCGCTAAGGAGAGCACTGTGACCGCTACATTCGTCGTTGCGCGAAGAAGCCGCTTCTTCGGCTCCGGGAGCCAGAGAGAGCGGCAGCATCGGAAAGGTGAAGAAGGAAGCTGTACAACACTGGGATTGTGTGCGCAGCTTGCCAACTGATAGAAAGAAGTACCTTACACTTTCCTGACGTTTCCAATCACATGAATATTCGATAAGAAGCTGTTTTGGACAGCTTTTCTTTTCTTTATGCCAAACACTTGGCAGACCTTCGTGCAACGTCCAGAACACGATGGGAGATGTTTTCTGTGCTCCCGCAGGTTTTCCTTGCCAGACAGAGTGGAAAAGCTTTCTGCTAGGATGTAGACCACAAAAGACGCTAAAGACGAAGGTACGATGCTCTCCGGAGCTAAGAGCCGCTCCCGGGCTTCTTTCGGCAGCAGCGGCGCTAAGATAGCACTGTGAGCGGTACAATCGTCTTTGCGCGAAGAAGCCGCTTCTTCGGCTCCGGGAGCCAGAGACAGCGGCAGCATCGGAAAAGTGAAGAAGGAAGCTGTACAACACTGGGATTGTGTGCGCAGCTTGCCAACTGATAGAAAACAGTACCTTACACTTTCCTGACGTTTCCAATCACATGAATATTCGATAAGAAGCTGTTTGGACAGCTTCTCTTTCCTTTATGCCAAACACTTGGCAGAACTCCGTCCAACGTCCAGAACACGATGGGAGATGTTTTCTGTGCTCGCGCAGGTTTTCCTTGCCAGACAGAGTGGAAAAGCTTTCTGCTAGGATGTAGACCACAAAAGACGCTAAAGATGAAGGTACGATGCTCTCCGGAGCTAAGAGCCGCTCCCGGGCTTCTTTCGGCAGCAGCGGCGCTAAGAGAGCACTGTGAGCGGTACAATCGTCTTTGCGCGAAGAAGCCGCTTCTTCGGCTCCGGAAGCCAGAGACAGCGGCAGCATCGGAAAGGTGAAGAAGGAAGCTGTACAACACTGGGATTGTGTGCGCAGCTTGCCAACTGATAGAAAACAGTACCTTACACTTTCGTGACTTTTCCAATCACATGAATATTCGATAGAAAGTTATTTTGGACAGCTTTTCTTTTCTTTATGCGAAACACTCGGCAGACCTCCGTGCAACGTCCAGAACACGATGGGAGATTTTTTCTGCGCTCCCGCAGGTTTTCCTTGCCAGACAGAGTGGAAAAGCTTTCTGCTAGGATGTAGACCACAAAAGACGCTAAAGACGAAGGTACGATGCTCTCCAAAACTAAGCGCCGCTCCCGGGCTTCTTTCGGCAGAAGCGGCGCTAAGAGAGCGCTGTGACCGGTACAATCGTCTTTGCGCAAAGAAGCCGCTTCTTCGGCTCCGGGAGCCGGAGAGAGCGGCAGCATCGGAAAGGTGAAGAAGGAAGCTGTACAACACTGGGATTGTGTGCGCAGCTTGCCAACTGATAGAAAACAGTACCTTACACTTTCCTGACGTTTCCAATCACATGAATATTCGATAAGAAGCTGTTTTGGACAGCTTTTCTTTTCTTTATGCCAAACACTTGGCAGACCTCCGTGCAATGTCCAGAACACGATGGGAGATGTTTTCTGTGCTCCCGCAGGTTTTCCTTGCCAGACAGAGTGGAAAAGCTTTCTGCTAGGATGTAGACCACAAAAGACGCTAAAGACGAAGGTACGATGCTCTCCGAAACTAAGCGCCGCTCCCGGGCTTTTTTCGGCACAAGCTGCGCTAAGAGAGCACTGTGACCGGTACAATCGTCTTTGCGCGAAGAAGCCGCTTCTTCGGCTCCGGGAGCCAGAGACAGCGGCAGCATCGGAAGGGTGAAGAAGGAAGCTGTACAACACTGGGATTGTGTGCGCAGCTTGCCAACTGATAGAAAACAGTACCTTACACTTTCCTGACGTTTCCAATCACATGAATATTGGATAAGAAGCTGTTTTGGACAGCTTTTCTTTTCTTTATGGCAAACACTTGGCAGACCGTGGTGTAATGTCCAGAACACGATGGGAGATGTTTTCTGTGCTCCCGCAGGTTTTCCTTGCCAGACAGAGTGGAAAAGCTTTCTGCTAGGATGTAGACCACAAAAGACGCTAAAGACGAAGGTACGATGCTCTCCGGAGCTAAGCGCCGCTCCCGGGCTTCTTTCGGCAGAAGCGGCGCTAAGAGAGCACTGTGAGCGGTACAATCGTCTTTGCGCGAAGAAGCCGCTTCTTCGGCTCCGGAAGCCAGAGACAGCGGCAGCATCGGAAAGGTGAAGAAGGAAGCTGTACAACACTGGGATTGTGTGCGCAGCTTGCCAACTGATAGAAAACAGTACCTTACACTTTCGTGACTTTTCCAATCACATGAATATTCGATAGAAAGTTATTTTGGACAGCTTTTCTTTTCTTTATGCGAAACACTCGGCAGACCTCCGTGCAACGTCCAGAACACGATGGGACATGTTTTCTGCGCTCTTGCAGGTTTTCCTTGCCAGACAGAGTGGAAAAGCTTTCTGCTAGGATGTAGACCACAAAAGACGCTAAAGACGAAGGTACGATGCTCTCCGGAGCTAAGAGCCGCTGCCGGGCTTCTTTCGGCAGAAGCGGCGCTAAGAGAGCACTGTGAGCGGTACAATCGTCTTTGCGCGAAGAAGCCGCTTCTTCGGCTCCGGGAGCCGGAGAGAGCGGCAGCATCGGAAAAGTGAAGAAGGAAGCTGTACAACACTGGGATTGTGTGCGCAACTTGCCAACTGATAGAAAACAGTACCTTACACTTTCCTGACGTTTCCAATCACATGAATATTCGATAAGAAGCTGTTTTGGACAGCTTTTCTTTTCTTTATGCCAAACACTCGGCAGACCTCCATGCAACGTCCAGAACACGATGGGAGATTATTTCTGCGCTCCCGCAGGTTTTCCTTGCCAGACAGAGTGGAAAAGCTTTCTGCTAGGATGTAGACCACAAAAGACGCTAAAGACGAAGGTATGATGCTCTCCGGAGCTAAGAGCCGCTCCCGGGCTTCTTTCGGCAGCAGCAGCGCTAAGAGAGCACGTTGACCGGTACAATCGTCTTTGCGCGAAGAAGCCGCTTCTTCGGCTCCGGGAGCCAGAGAGAGCGGCAGCATCGGAAAAGTGAAGAAGGAAGCTGTACAACACTGGGATTGTGTGCGCAGCTTGCCAACTGATAGAAAACAGTACCTTACACTTTCCTGACGTTTCCAATCACATGAATATTGGATAAGAAAATGTTTTGGACAGCTTTTCTTTTCTTTATGCCCAACACTTGGCAGACCTCCGTGCAACGTCCAGAACACGATGGGAGATGTTTTCTGTGCTCGCGCAGGTTTTCCTTTCCAGACAGAGTGGAAAAGCTTTCTGCTAGGATGTAGACCACAAAAGACGCTAAAGACGAAGGTACGATGCTCTCCGGAGCTAAGAGCCGCTCCCGGGCTTCTTTCGGCAGAAGCGGCGCTAAGGAGAGCACTGTGACCGGTACAATCGTCTTTGCGCGAAGAAGCCGCTTCTTCGGCTCCGGGAGCCGGAGAGAGCGGCAGCATCGGAAAGGTGAAGAAGGAAGCTGTACAACACTGGGATTGTGTGCGCAGCTTGCCAACTGATAGAAAACAGTACCTTACACTTTCCTGACGTTTCCAATCACATGAATATTGGATAAGAAGCTGTTTTGGACAGCTTTTCTTTCCTTTATGCCAAACACTTGGCAGACCTCCGTGCAACGTCCAGAACACGATGGGAGATGTTTTCTGCGCTCCCGCAGGTTTTCCTTGCTAGACAGAGTGGAAAAGCTTTCTGCTAGGATGTAGACCACAAAAGACGCTGAAGACGAAGGTACGATGCTCTCCGGATATAAGCGCCGCTCCCGTGCTTCTTTCGGCACAAGCTGCGCTAAGGAGAGCACTGTGAGCGGTACAATCGTCTTTGCGCGAAGAAGCCGCTTCTTCGGCTCCGGGAGCCGGAGAGAGCGGCAGCATCGGAAAGGTGAAGAAGGAAGCTGTACAACACTGGGATTGTGTGCGCAGCTTGCCAACTGATAGAAAACAGTACCTTACACTTTCCTGACGTTTCCAATCACATGAATATTCGATAGAAAGTTATTTTGGACAGCTTTCCTTTTCTTTATGCGAAACACTCGGCAGACCTCCGTGCAACGTCCAGAACACGATGGGACATGTTTTCTGCGCTCTTGCAGGTTTTCCTTGCCAGACAGTGTGGAAAAGCTTTCTGCTAGGATGTAGACCACAAAAGACGCTAAAGAGGAAGGTACGATGCTCTCCGGAGCTAAGCGCCGCTCCCGGGCTTCTTTCGGCAGAAGCTGCGCTAAGGAGAGCACTGTGACCGCTACATTCGTCTTTGCGCGAAGAAGCCGCTTCTTCGGCTCCGGGAGCCGGAGAGAGCGGCAGCATCGGAAAGGTGAAGAAGGAAGCTGTACAACACTGGGATTGTGTGCGCAGCTTGCCAACTGATAGAAAGAAGTACCTTACACTTTCCTGACGTTTCCAATCACATGAATATTGGATAAGAAGCTGTTTTGGACAGTTTTTTTTTCTTTATGCCAAACACTTGGCAGACCTCCGTGCAACGTCCAGAACACGATGGGAGATGTTTTCTGTGCTCCCGCAGGTTTTCCTTGCCAGACAGAGTGGAAAAGCTTTCTGCTAGGATGTAGACCACAAAAGACGCTAAAGACGAAGGTACGATGCTCTCCGGAGCTAAGAGCCGCTGCCGGGCTTCTTTCGGCAGAAGCGGCGCTAAGAGAGCACTGTGACCGTTACAATCGTCTTTGCACGAAGAAGCCGCTTCTTCGGCTCCGGGAGCCGGAGAGAGCGGCAGCATCGGAAAGGTGAAGAAGGAAGCTGTACAATACTGGGATTGTGTGCGCAGCTTGCCAACTGATAGAAAACAGTACCTTACACTTTCCTGTCGTTTCCAATCACATGAATATTGGATAAGAACCTGTTTTGGGCAGGTTTTCTTTCCTTTATACCAAACACTCGGCAGACCTCCGTGCAACGTCCAGAACACGATGGGAGATGTTTTCTGTGCTCCCGCAGGTTTTCCTTGCCAGACAGAGTGGAAAAGCTTTCTGCTAGGATGTAGACCACAAAAGACGCTAAAGACGAAGGTACGATTCTCTCCGGAGCTAAGAGCCGCTGCCGGGCTTCTTTCGGCACAAGCGGCGCTAAGATAGCACTGTGAGCGTTACAATCGTCTTTGCACGAAGAAGCCGCTTCTTCGGCTCCGGGAGCCGGAGAGAGCGGCAGCATCGGAAAGGTGAAGAAGGAAGCTGTACAATACTGGGATTGTGTGCGCAGCTTGCCAAGTGATAGAAAACAGTACCTTACACTTTCCTGACGTTTCCAATCACATGAATATTGGATAAGAACCTGTTTTGGACAGGTTTTCTTTCCTTTATGCCAAACACTTGGCAGACTTCCGTGCAACGTCCAGAACACGATGGGAGATGTTTTCTGTGCTCCCGCAGGTTTTCCTTGCCAGACAGAGTGGAAAAGCTTTCTGCTAGGATGTAGACCACAAAAGACGCTAAAGACGAAGGTACGATGCTCTCCGGAGCTAAGAGCCGCTCCCGGGATTCTTTCGGCAGAAGCGGCGTTAAGAGAGCACTGTGAGCGGTACAATCGTCTTTGCGCGAAGAAGCCGCTTCTTCGGCTCCGGGAGCCGGAGAGAGCGGCAGCATCGGAAAGGTGAAGAAGGAAGTTGTACAACACTGGGATTGTGTGCGCAGCTTGCCAACTGATAGAAAACAGTACCTTACACTTTCCTGACGTTTCCAATCACATGAATATTGGATAAGAAGCTGTTTTGGACAGCTTTTCTTTCCTTTATGCCAAACACTCGGCAGACCTCCGTGCAACGTCCAGAACACGATGGGAGATGTTTTCTGTGCTCCCGCAGGTTTTCCTTGCCAGACAGATTGGAAAAGCTTTCTCCTAGGATGTAGACCACAAAAGACGCTAAAGATGAAGGTAAGATGCTCTTCGGAGATAAGAGCCGCTCCCGGGCTTCTTTCGGCAGAAGCGGCGCTAAGAGAGCACTGTGAGCGGTACAATAGTCTTTGCGCGAAGAAGCCGCTTCTTCGGCTCCGGGAGCCGGAGAGAGCGGCAGCATCGGAAAGGTGAAGAAGGAAGCTGTACAACACTGGGATTGTGTGCGCAGCTTGCCAACTGATAGAAAACAGTACCTTACACTTTCCTGACGTTTCCAATCACATGAATATTGGATAAGAAGCTGTTTTGGACAGCTTTTCTTTCCTTTATGCCAAACACTCGGCAGACCTCCGTGCAACGTCCAGAACACGATGGGAGATGTTTTCTGTGCTCCCGCAGGTTTTCCTTGCCAGACAGAGTGGAAAAGCTTTCTGCTAGGATGTAGACCACAAAAGACGCTAAAGACGAAGGTACGATGCTCTCCAGAGCTAAGAGCCGCTGCCGGGCTTCTTTCGGCAGAAGCGGCGCTAAGGAGAGCACTGTGACCGGTACAATCGTCTTTGCGCGAAGAAGCCGCTTCTTCGGCTCCGGGAGCCGGAGAGAGCGGCAGCATCGGAAAGGTGAAGAAGGAAGCTGTACAACACTGGGATTGTGTGCGCAGCTTGCCAACTGATAGAAAACAGTACCTTACACTTTCCTGACGTTTCCAATCACATGAATATTGGATAAGAAGCTGTTTTGGACAGCTTTTCTTTCCTTTATGCCAAACACTTGGCAGACCTCCGTGCAACGTCCAGAACACGATGGGAGATGTTTTCTGCGCTCCCGCAGGTTTTCCTTGCTAGACAGAGTGGAAAAGCTTTCTGCTAGGATGTAGACCACAAAAGACGCTGAAGACGAAGGTACGATGCTCTCCGGATATAAGCGCCGCTCCCGTGCTTCTTTCGGCACAAGCTGCGCTAAGGAGAGCACTGTGAGCGGTACAATCGTCTTTGCGCGAAGAAGCCGCTTCTTCGGCTCCGGGAGCCGGAGAGAGCGGCAGCATCGGAAAGGTGAAGAAGGAAGCTGTACAACACTGGGATTGTGTGCGCAGCTTGCCAACTGATAGAAAACAGTACCTTACACTTTCCTGACGTTTCCAATCACATGAATATTCGATAGAAAGTTATTTTGGACAGCTTTCCTTTTCTTTATGCGAAACACTCGGCAGACCTCCGTGCAACGTCCAGAACACGATGGGACATGTTTTCTGCGCTCTTGCAGGTTTCCTTGCCAGACAGTGTGGAAAAGCTTTCTGCTAGGATGTAGACCACAAAAGACGCTAAAGAGGAAGGTACGATGCTCTCCGGAGCTAAGCGCCGCTCCCGGGCTTCTTTCGGCAGAAGCTGCGCTAAGGAGAGCACTGTGACCGCTACATTCGTCTTTGCGCGAAGAAGCCGCTTCTTCGGCTCCGGGAGCCGGAGAGAGCGGCAGCATCGGAAAGGTGAAGAAGGAAGCTGTACAACACTGGGATTGTGTGCGCAGCTTGCCAACTGATAGAAAGAAGTACCTTACACTTTCCTGACGTTTCCAATCACATGAATATTGGATAAGAAGCTGTTTTGGACAGTTTTTTTTTCTTTATGCCAAACACTTGGCAGACCTCCGTGCAACGTCCAGAACACGATGGGAGATGTTTTCTGTGCTCCCGCAGGTTTTCCTTGCCAGACAGAGTGGAAAAGCTTTCTGCTAGGATGTAGACCACAAAAGACGCTAAAGACGAAGGTACGATGCTCTCCGGAGCTAAGAGCCGCTGCCGGGCTTCTTTCGGCAGAAGCGGCGCTAAGAGAGCACTGTGACCGTTACAATCGTCTTTGCACGAAGAAGCCGCTTCTTCGGCTCCGGGAGCCGGAGAGAGCGGCAGCATCGGAAAGGTGAAGAAGGAAGCTGTACAATACTGGGATTGTGTGCGCAGCTTGCCAACTGATAGAAAACAGTACCTTACACTTTCCTGTCGTTTCCAATCACATGAATATTGGATAAGAACCTGTTTTGGGCAGGTTTTCTTTCCTTTATACCAAACACTCGGCAGACCTCCGTGCAACGTCCAGAACACGATGGGAGATGTTTTCTGTGCTCCCGCAGGTTTTCCTTGCCAGACAGAGTGGAAAAGCTTTCTGCTAGGATGTAGACCACAAAAGACGCTAAAGACGAAGGTACGATTCTCTCCGGAGCTAAGAGCCGCTGCCGGGCTTCTTTCGGCACAAGCGGCGCTAAGATAGCACTGTGAGCGTTACAATCGTCTTTGCACGAAGAAGCCGCTTCTTCGGCTCCGGGAGCCGGAGAGAGCGGCAGCATCGGAAAGGTGAAGAAGGAAGCTGTACAATACTGGGATTGTGTGCGCAGCTTGCCAAGTGATAGAAAACAGTACCTTACACTTTCCTGACGTTTCCAATCACATGAATATTGGATAAGAACCTGTTTTGGACAGGTTTTCTTTCCTTTATGCCAAACACTTGGCAGACTTCCGTGCAACGTCCAGAACACGATGGGAGATGTTTTCTGTGCTCCCGCAGGTTTTCCTTGCCAGACAGAGTGGAAAAGCTTTCTGCTAGGATGTAGACCACAAAAGACGCTAAAGACGAAGGTACGATGCTCTCCAGAGCTAAGCGCCGCTCCCGGGATTCTTTCGGCAGAAGCGGCGTTAAGAGAGCACTGTGAGCGGTACAATCGTCTTTGCGCGAAGAAGCCGCTTCTTCGGCTCCGGGAGCCGGAGAGAGCGGCAGCATCGGAAAGGTGAAGAAGGAAGTTGTACAACACTGGGATTGTGTGCGCAGCTTGCCAACTGATAGAAAACAGTACCTTACACTTTCCTGACGTTTCCAATCACATGAATATTGGATAAGAAGCTGTTTTGGACAGCTTTTCTTTCCTTTATGCCAAACACTCGGCAGACCTCCGTGCAACGTCCAGAACACGATGGGAGATGTTTTCTGTGCTCCCGCAGGTTTTCCTTGCCAGACAGATTGGAAAAGCTTTCTCCTAGGATGTAGACCACAAAAGACGCTAAAGATGAAGGTAAGATGCTCTTCGGAGATAAGAGCCGCTCCCGGGCTTCTTTCGGCAGAAGCGGCGCTAAGAGAGCACTGTGAGCGGTACAATAGTCTTTGCGCGAAGAAGCCGCTTCTTCGGCTCCGGGAGCCGGAGAGAGCGGCAGCATCGGAAAGGTGAAGAAGGAAGCTGTACAACACTGGGATTGTGTGCGCAGCTTGCCAACTGATAGAAAACAGTACCTTACACTTTCCTGACGTTTCCAATCACATGAATATTGGATAAGAAGCTGTTTTGGACAGCTTTTCTTTCCTTTATGCCAAACACTCGGCAGACCTCCGTGCAACGTCCAGAACACGATGGGAGATGTTTTCTGTGCTCCCGCAGGTTTTCCTTGCCAGACAGAGTGGAAAAGCTTTCTGCTAGGATGTAGACCACAAAAGACGCTAAAGACGAAGGTACGATGCTCTCCAGAGCTAAGAGCCGCTGCCGGGCTTCTTTCGGCAGAAGCGGCGCTAAGAGAGCACTGTGACCGGTACAATCGTCTTTGCGCGAAGAAGCCGCTTCTTCGGCAACGGGAGCCGGAGAGAGCGGCAGCATCGGAAAGGTGAAGAAGGAAGCTGTACAACACTGGGATTGTGTGCGCAACTTGCCAACTGATAGAAAACAGTACCTTACACTTTCCTGACGTTTCCAATCACATGAATATTCGATAAGAAGCTGTTTTGGACAGCTTTTCTTTCCTTTATGCCAAACACTCGGCAGACCTCCGTGCAACGTCCAGAACACGATGGGAGATGTTTTCTGTGCTCCCGCAGGTTTTCCTTGCCAGACAGAGTGGAAAAGCTTTCTGCTAGGATGTAGACCACAAAAGACGCTAAAGACGAAGGTACGATGCTCTCCAGAGCTAAGAGCCGCTGCCGGGCTTCTTTCGGCAGAAGCGGCGCTAAGAGAGCACTGTGACCGGTACAATCGTCTTTGCGCGAAGAAGCCGCTTCTTCGGCAACGGGAGCCGGAGAGAGCGGCAGCATCGGAAAGGTGAAGAAGGAAGCTGTACAACACTGGGATTGTGTGCGCAACTTGCCAACTGATAGAAAACAGTACCTTACACTTTCCTGACGTTTCCAATCACATGAATATTCGATAAGAAGCTGTTTTGGACAGCTTTTCTTTCCTTTATGCCAAACACTCGGCAGACCTCCGTGCAACGTCCAGAACACGATGGGAGATTTCTTCTGCGCTCCCGCAGGTTTTCCTTGCCAGACAGAGTGGAAAAGCTTTCTGCTAGGATGTAGACCACAAAAGACGCTAAAGATGAAGGTACGATGCTCTCCGGAGCTAAGAGCCGCTCCCGGGCTTCTTTCGGCAACAGCGGCGCTAAGAGAGCACTGTGACCGGTACAATCGTCTTTGCGCAAAGAAGCCGCTTCTTCGGCTCTGGGAGCCGGAGAGAGTGGCAGCATCGGAAAAGTGAAGAAGGAAGCTGTACAACACTGGGATTGTGTGCGCAGCTTGCCAACTGATAGAAAACAGTACCTTACACTTTCCTGACGTTTCCAATCACATGAATATTCGATAAGAAGCTGTTTGGACAGCTTTTCTTTCCTTTATGCCAAACACTTGGCAGAACTCCGTGCAACGTCCAGAACACGATGGGAGATTTTTTCTGTGCTCGCGCAGGTTTTCCTTGCCAGACAGAGTGGAAAAGCTTTCTGCTAGGATGTAGACCACAAAAGACGCTAAAGACGAAGGTACGATGCTCTCCAAAACTAAGCGCCGCTCCCGGGCTTCTTTCGGCACAAGCTGCGCTAAGAGAGCGCTGTGACCGGTACAATCGTCTTTGCGCGAAGAAGCCGCTTCTTCGGCTCCGGGAGCCGGAGAGAGCGGCAGCATCGGAAAGGTGAAGAAGGAAGCTGTACAACACTGGGATTGTGTGCGCAGCTTGCCAACTGATAGAAAACAGTACCTTACACTTTCCTGACGTTTCCAATCACATGAATATTCGATAAGAAGCTGTTTTGGACAGCTTTTCTTTTCTTTATGCCAAACGCTTGGCAGACCTCCGTGCAATGTCCAGAACACGATGGGAGATGTTTTCTGTGCTCCCGCAGGTTTTCCTTTCCAGACAGAGTGGAAAAGCTTTCTGCTAGGATGTAGACCACAAAAGACGCTAAAGACGAAGGTACGATGCTCTCCGAAACTAAGCGCCGCTCCCAGGCTTCTTTCGGCACAAGCTGCGCTAAGAGAGCACTGTGAGCGGTACAATCGTCTTTGCGTGAAGAAGCCGCTTCTTCGGCTCCGGGAGCCGGAGAGAGCGGCAGCATCGGAAAGGTGAAGAAGGAAGCTGTACAACACTGGGATTGTGTGCGCAGCTTGCCAACTGATAGAAAACAGTACCTTACACTTTCCTGACGTTTCCAATCACATGAATATTCGATAAGAAGCTGTTTTGGACAGCTTTCCTTTCCTTTATGCCAAACACTTGGCAGACCTCCGTGCAATGTCCAGAACACGATGGGAGATGTTTTCTGCGCTCCCGCAGGGTTTTCCTTGCCAGACAGAGTGGAAAAGCTTTCTGCTAGGATGTAGACCACAAAAGACGCTAAAGACGAAGGTACGATGCTCTCCGGAGCTAAGCGCCACTCCCGGGCTTCTTTCGGCAGAAGCTGCGCTAAGGAGAGCACTGTGAGCGGTACAATCGTCTTTGCGCGAAGAAGCCGCTTCTTCGGCTCCGGGAGCCGGAGAGAGCGGCAGCATCGGAAAGGTGAAGAAGGAAGCTGTACAACACTGGGATTGTGTGCGCAGCTTGCCAACTGATAGAAAGAAGTACCTTACACTTTCCTGACGTTTCCAATCACATGAATATTCGATAAGAAGCTGTTTTGGACAGCTTTTCTTTTCTTTATGCCAAACACTTGGCAGACCTTCGTGCAACGTCCAGAACACGATGGGAGATATTTTCTGTGCTCCCGCAGGTTTTCCTTGCCAGACAGAGTGGAAAAGCTTTCTGCTAGGATGTAGACCACAAAAGACGCTAAAGACGAAGGTACGATGCTCTCCGGAGCTAAGAGCCGCTGCCGGGCTTCTTTCGGCAGCAGCGGCGCTAAGATAGCACTGTGAGCGGTACAATCGTCTTTGCGCGAAGAAGCCGCTTCTTCGGCTCCGGGAGCCGGAGAGAGCGGCAGCATCGGAAAAGTGAAGAAGGAAGCTGTACAACACTGGGATTGTGTGCGCAACTTGCCAACTGATAGAAAACAGTACATTACACTTTCCTGACGTTTCCAATCACATGAATATTCGATAAGAAGCTGTTTTGGACAGCTTTTCTTTTCTTTATGCCAAACACTCGGCAGACCTCCATGCAACGTCCAGAACACGATGGGAGATTATTTCTGCGCTCCCGCAGGTTTTCCTTGCCAGACAGAGTGGAAAAGCTTTCTGCTAGGATGTAGACCACAAAAGACGCTAAAGACGAAGGTACGATGCTCTCCGGAGCTAAGAGCCGCTCCCGGGCTTCTTTCGGCAGCAGCAGCGCTAAGAGAGCACGTTGACCGGTACAATCGTCTTTGCGCGAAGAAGCCGCTTCTTCGGCTCCGGGAGCCAGAGAGAGCGGCAGCATCGGAAAAGTGAAGAAGGAAGCTGTACAACACTGGGATTGTGTGCGCAGCTTGCCAACTGATAGAAAACAGTACCTTACACTTTCCTGACGTTTCCAATCACATGAATATTGGATAAGAAAATGTTTTGGACAGCTTTTCTTTTCTTTATGCCCAACACTTGGCAGACCTCCGTGCAACGTCCAGAACACGATGGGAGATGTTTTCTGTGCTCGCGCAGGTTTTCCTTGCCAGACAGAGTGGAAAAGCTTTCTGCTAGGATGTAGACCACAAAAGACGCTAAAGACGAAGGTACGATGCTCTCCGGAGCTAAGAGCCGCTCCCGGGCTTCTTTCGGCAGAAGCGGCGCTAAGGAGAGCACTGTGACCGGTACAATCGTCTTTGCGCGAAGAAGCCGCTTCTTCGGCTCCGGGAGCCGGAGAGAGCGGCAGCATCGGAAAGGTGAAGAAGGAAGCTGTACAACACTGGGATTGTGTGCGCAGCTTGCCAACTGATAGAAAACAGTACCTTACACTTTCCTGACGTTTCCAATCACATGAATATTGGATAAGAAGCTGTTTTGGACAGCTTTTCTTTCCTTTATGCCAAACACTTGGCAGACCTCCGTGCAACGTCCAGAACACGATGGGAGATGTTTTCTGCGCTCCCGCAGGTTTTCCTTGCTAGACAGAGTGGAAAAGCTTTCTGCTAGGATGTAGACCACAAAAGACGCTGAAGACGAAGGTACGATGCTCTCCGGATATAAGCGCCGCTCCCGTGCTTCTTTCGGCACAAGCTGCGCTAAGGAGAGCACTGTGAGCGGTACAATCGTCTTTGCGCGAAGAAGCCGCTTCTTCGGCTCCGGGAGCCGGAGAGAGCGGCAGCATCGGAAAGGTGAAGAAGGAAGCTGTACAACACTGGGATTGTGTGCGCAGCTTGCCAACTGATAGAAAACAGTACCTTACACTTTCCTGACGTTTCCAATCACATGAATATTCGATAGAAAGTTATTTTGGACAGCTTTCCTTTTCTTTATGCGAAACACTCGGCAGACCTCCGTGCAACGTCCAGAACACGATGGGACATGTTTTCTGCGCTCTTGCAGGTTTTCCTTGCCAGACAGTGTGGAAAAGCTTTCTGCTAGGATGTAGACCACAAAAGACGCTAAAGAGGAAGGTACGATGCTCTCCGGAGCTAAGCGCCGCTCCCGGGCTTCTTTCGGCAGAAGCTGCGCTAAGGAGAGCACTGTGACCGCTACATTCGTCTTTGCGCGAAGAAGCCGCTTCTTCGGCTCCGGGAGCCGGAGAGAGCGGCAGCATCGGAAAGGTGAAGAAGGAAGCTGTACAACACTGGGATTGTGTGCGCAGCTTGCCAACTGATAGAAAGAAGTACCTTACACTTTCCTGACGTTTCCAATCACATGAATATTGGATAAGAAGCTGTTTTGGACAGTTTTTTTTTCTTTATGCCAAACACTTGGCAGACCTCCGTGCAACGTCCAGAACACGATGGGAGATGTTTTCTGTGCTCCCGCAGGTTTTCCTTGCCAGACAGAGTGGAAAAGCTTTCTGCTAGGATGTAGACCACAAAAGACGCTAAAGACGAAGGTACGATGCTCTCCGGAGCTAAGAGCCGCTGCCGGGCTTCTTTCGGCAGAAGCGGCGCTAAGAGAGCACTGTGACCGTTACAATCGTCTTTGCACGAAGAAGCCGCTTCTTCGGCTCCGGGAGCCGGAG